>NC_064408.1:15907500-16210000 GCF_023375975.1 Astyanax mexicanus
GTGGAGAGATGTGTACCCACAGGAAAAATGCAGACCAGCCCATTCTTCACATTCAAACACACACACACACTCCTGACACGTTCCTCAGCACTCAAAAGCGTCTTGTCGGCACCCCTGGGGAAGATGTCTGGACTCCTAATTTTTGATTATGGTCTTCAGCGGAGCAGCGCAGATCCAACATTCCAATGATTCACTCCAGATTAAGTTGTCATCACTGTTTCACAGCCATCGCAGTCTGACAATTCCCCCCAGCAGGGCTGTGATAATAACCAACTTACATTCAAAACAAAGTGATGGTTTGGCCAGAAATCAAATTTTCCCAGACATCCTTCTATAAAAAAAGTAGTCTGATAGACTGCAGGAGTGTAAAATGTAGAGCAAAGTGTGATACATCTCACTACAATAACTATACAAAAGTTCTGTATCTGACATATGAAATTAAGTTTTTCAGCAACACAGGAAATATATGTTTTCAATAAAACATAACTTAGGGTGCTTTCACATCTGCCTCGTTTGGTCCAGACTTTCAGACCTTTCAGTTTGGTCTGAACCAAAGTAGCAGGTGTGAAAGGGGCTGCGAACCACGGTCCGGACCAAAGGACCAGATTTTGCTCCGACCAAGAGAGGTGGTCTCGGTCTGGATCTTCTGAACCATGGTCCGGTTCTCCTGCAGTGTGAAAGCGCTTTTCTGGATGGTTCAAACTTTCAGACCAACTACAGGAAACTGAGCAGGCGTTCCTCAACAACGGCAGCAAAAGAAGAAAAATAACCAACTACTACTGACTGCAGCCTGCGGGAAGGTGGAGTTGGACGTCCAGCGCGTCCAGTCCCACCCACTTTGTCCATGCCACGCCTGGTCAGTCTTGAAAGCTTGTAGTGTAACACAGTATTTAAGACGGACGACGCGGCACATTATATTTAAAGACCGCTAACTGCCCTGTACATTGTTTCCTTCCGTTCAGAGGCGGAGCCAAGACATGATGCTGACAAAGTGGGCGGGACTGGATGGCATGACGCTAACAAAGTGGGCGGAGCTGGACGCACTGAACGTCCAACTCCGCCTTCCTGCAGGCTGCAGTCAGTACCCTCTCAAAATAACCGGAAAAGCAGGAAAAATGAGCCGTGGATACAGCTGCTTCAGGACAAGCACGTTCGTTTGGCGAATTTGAACTAACCTACAGTACTGTGCCTGAAGTTGCTGCTGCTGCTGGTATAAAAACCTCAATAGCAGCTACTGACTACTATAGAGACGCAATGAATCTGTTCATTAATTTTATCCTCATCCTGGAAAGGCTTTCAAACAAATGAACCACCCGCTGAATTGTCAACACGCCAACGTCAGACGCATGTCCTTCTAAAACCAATCAGCCTCAAGTTAAGGAAAACGCATCGATACGTAAGTGATTACGAAAGTACGTAGGAGTATCACACAAAGGTCTTTGGTGCGCTCCCTAAACTGCAGTGTTAAAACAAAAATAAGCAAACCAAATATATACAATGTAGCAAACACATGAACCTTGGTTCGGAGCACGGTCCGGCCTTTCAGGTGTGAAAGCACCCTTAGTAACAGTAAACTTTTTTATTTTATTTAAACATTTTTTTTACTTTATTAAACATACAGAATTGTGACTGTTTTTACAGCATTGTAAGTAAAATATTTTAGTTTATGATCTTATTGGTTTAGTTTATGGTCTTATTGGTTTAGTGCATCGTATTGTTATCTTTACCCTTCTGTAAATTTGTCAATTCTGTCAATTTGGCAGCCTAGTAGCAATCTACAGAGGTGAAAAATGGTAAAGAGATAGAACTAGTTCTATTTCGATTTACGGAGATCAGAGAAAGTCAACACATTAAGGCACAGTGTGGCTAATGTCTCCGGTAGATCTGACAATAACTGCCTACCTAAAATGAAAAAGACAAGAAGGTAACATAGATACGAGAGTATCCTTAAACACTGGCCTGAACCTGCTCCACTGCCCATAAACCTGAAGGATCATATATAAGTGCTCCATTTTTACATGAAAGTTTTACACAAATGGAGGTATAAGAATGGGAATGTAAATAATTCTCTAATAAAACCCTAACCATAACACTAACCTACAACTTGAATCTAATCATTAATCTAAATTAGGGTAAATTAGGGTTAGGGATAGTGTCTCTATTGCATTCAATAGAGAATAATTTGCATATGTTTTTAACCTAATTCGTTTTGGTTAAAGGTCAGTTGAGCATCTAGTAGGCATCTACAACGGACCATCTAAATGTAAAATGTTACCCTGATTAAAGCTAACCTTACATTATTTGATCTTTATCTCATTTTACTCTATCTTACCGTATTTTATCTGAACCTACCTGTTCCTACCTTATCTTGCCATTCATTACCTTACATCACCTGACATACTGTATATGACTAGTGTTGTAGTACTTGAGCTCGGTCTTGGTCTTTTGGCAGGTCTCAACTGCATTTGGAATCAGTCTTGTCTCTGGCTTGAGATGAGATGGACTAAAATCGTTTTCAAGAACAGATAAGTCCAACGCTTCTGTCTGAGGAACTTTTGTTCTATATGACTCAAACTCAACATGTCCCAGTGTTGGTCTTGACTTGAGCTTGATGACTAAAAGTCTCGGTCTTGACTTGAACTGAACATCTCCAGGTCTCAGTCTTGACTTGGGCTTGACTACTAAAAGTCTTGGTCCTGACTCAAACTGAACATGTCCCAGTCTTGGTCTTGATGGCTAAAAATCTTAGTCCTGACTAAAAATAAACATGTACTGGTCTCAGACTTGACTTGGGCTTAACTAATAAAAGTGTTGGTCTTGACTTGAACTAAACATGCCCAGGTCTCAGTCTTGACTTGGGCTTGACTACTAAAACTCTTGGTCCTGACTCAAACTAAACATGTCCAGGTCTCAGTCTTGACTTGGGCTTGACTACTAAAAGTCTTGGTCCTGACTCAAACTAAACATGTCCAGGTCTCAGTCTTGACTTGGGCTTGACTACTAAAGGTCTTGGTCCTGACTCAAACTAAACATGTCCAGGTCTCAGTCTTGACTTGAACTAAACATGCCCAGGTCTCAGTCTTGACTTGGGCTTGACTACTAAAACTCTTGGTCCTGACTCAAACTAAACATGTCCAGGTCTCAGACTGGACTACTAAAACTCTTGGTCCTGACTCAAACTAAACATGTCCAGGTCTCAGACTTGACTTTGGCTTGACTACTAAAAGTCTTGGTCCTGACTCAAACTAAACATGTCCAGGTCTCAGTCTTGACTTGGGCTTGACTACTAAAAGTCTTGGTCCTGGCTCAAACTAAACATGTCCAGGTCTCAGTCTTGACTTGGGCTTGACTACTAAAGGTCTTGGTCCTGACTTGAACTAAACATGCCCAGGTCTCAGTCTTGACTTGGGCTTGACTACTAAAAGTCTTGCTCCTGACTCGAACTAAACATGTCCAGGTCTCAGTCGTGATTTGGGCTTGACTACTAAAAGTCTTGGTCCTGACTCGAACTAAACATGTCCAGGTCTCAGTTGTGATTTGGGCTTGACTACTAAAAGTCTTGGTCTTGATTCGAACTCAACATCCCATTTGAGGCTCAGGACTTGGCTCTAGAGATCTTGAAAACAACACTGTATATGACATATACAGAGTTCAGATCATATCATCGTAAAGTCTCTGACAATCCTCTGTCTCGTATGGTTTAGACATCAGGATTGTGTCAGATCCAACCAGTGACAAATCCTGAACGATCTTGAGGTCTGGCGACTGTAAAATGTTATTGCAACCAGTAGCATCCCAAATTACTGTCCTTAAAGCATGTCTCTAAGCAACTGAGGTTGTAAAGATGGGTTATGATCTTTGAATGATGAAACAAAGCTTGGGTTTGGATATTTGCCTATATTCTGACATTTCACTGTTATTTTTTATCTCTTTGCTTCTGTCACTGTTTCCTAGCAGACATAAAACATGAATGGAAATTCTACTCCCTTTGGGGTTGATAATGTCAAGTCATTTGTCCCAAAAGATTAGCGAGAGGTCAGCCAGATCACACACAGATACAAACAGAGAGTTAATGAAAAAGCAGTTATGTGAAAAATCCAGACTTTTTAGCATGGTTTTAATGCAGTTTCTAAATCTGGCAGACGCCAGTATTTGCCGTGACCCTGGATAACCCTGAATCTGAAAGCGGCAATCAGGATAGCGTGAAATCAACCTCTCAAGAATCTTGATGGTTATATCAGTGAATGTCACACCACTAGATCAGAGAACTTCTGAACAGTCCCTTTGTTTCTCATTACGTTCGCTGATAACCGTATTCATCAGGGTGCCAGAAAGATCTTGAGATGTCTCCAGTACCAGAGCCAACAATCAGGAAAGTGCTCCAATCAATGAGCAAAACAAAACTCACTTCCCCGAACTCACTCTTCTCTGCCTCTTACTGTGTTCTGTTGCTTTATGGGTTGATAAAAGAAACAGATTGTTTCTGAAAGCTTTATTATTTTCTGTAAGAACACCCAGGAGCCTCCAGCCAGGGCCTGTTTCACTTGAAATGGATGCAAGATTTGAGCTGGCTTATTGAAACGAGGCCTTCCATAGACCCTCAGGCTCAGCATTGTCTTGCAAAACATCAGCATGCCTCATTTCCACTAAAAGAGGGAAGGAAAACACAATGTTTTATATGTATGTTTTCTTTGCAATCCAGGGATTCAGTGCTCAGTTCAGTCCTAAATGGCATAGTAAGACCTTTTATCCTTTTTAGCACCTGGCAACCCTGGGTTGGTGAACTAGTACTTGAGTTACAGCTAGAGCATGTTTAGAAAGTTTATAACAGGGATTTAAAAGCTTGTCTGCAAAATATGATGTCTGCTGTACTAAAACATTTGATATTGTTCATAAGGTTAAGGTCATAATATATATTTTTTTCAGTATAAAAATGATCAGATATTTAGAACATATGATTTTGCTCAACTGCTCCATACCTAATCAAATCTATTCATTTTGGACTCACTTCAAGTGGGCATTCTCCTCTCTAGAGATTCTCTGGCATGGCATCGCTTGTTCTCAAATGCATCTAGTGACAAAATGTGTTTTTAAAAAGTAAAAAACTGTGTAATACATGACCCCTTGTTGCCAATCAGTTACGTAGTGTGAAAGACACAACAACCGAAGGACTCATTTGTATAGTGTTGTGTAGTTGTGTAGTGGCATTAGTTCAATCATGAGCAACCCTCTTATCTCCAAAAATGAGATACATGATGGATTTAGAGAATTTTGGTGTGTCTTTGGCATCATGATGGCTTATAACATTCAAATGACATGTACTAATTCTCTTAATTAATCATGGTTGTGTTTTGGGCGTAACTTAAAATAAACAGTGTATAATCAGTGTGTCACTTCTCATTCCCTTTAAGAGCCAGATGTGCTCTGACTTGTGTGCTCTGGCACATTTATATCTTAACAGTGCAATGCTTTGTGTGTCTCAGCAGAGACAGATACTGACCTGTGCATTTATACTTTGAAGGTATGCCAGCAGCTCATTTAAGAAACAGCTATTTTATTTTAGAGATTTTTATCTGTTTATTGTTGAGTTAAAAGTTGGGTTTGGGCATGGCGCACCTATAGGAATGGTCTCTGACGATTGACTGCTGTCATGGTTTTAATCAGTCAGTGGCACACCTGTTTTTTTACCTGAACACACCTCACTTCCAGACCACCACACCCATCAGTGTAGATTTATTCCTAAACTCAGACGCTATTTTAACAGCGCAGGCACAAGTCGTGAAAATAGACTGTTGGCGCGGTGTTAGATAGCAAAGTGCATTGCAACGTACAACAGTAATGTAACAGTATTAGACACTCTATAGCCTATGTGTGCACCAAAAGGGACATTAGAAAGTAAAAAAGTCAAGCTCCACGCTCTCAAAGTCCTCGTTCTGCTTTAGTCCACGCAGTAAAAAGCTGTCCATCACAAATCATGGAGGCGTACAGCTGCAGAAACGACCGTGCTAATATAACCATACATCTGCCCATGTTTTACTGTCATTTCCTCTTTACTTATTACAACCATAACTGCAAACATGGATCACAGTAAAGGTTTGTTTCGCCTTCAGGCATTCTGGATAAGTTCCCTCTATTAGAGAAGACACAGGGGAGCGTTAACGACGTGAGAGGTGGGCTGACTTGGCTGCGTCGTGGGTCGTTGTGCTAACATATGACCCCCCTACACTCCTCCACCCCCCACCCCCCGTCACTATTTCGAGGTCAGTTTTAAATCAGGTCTCCATCAGCTTGCAGACGCGTGTACAATAGGGTCTTGTTTTCGTTGGGCCTCCGTTGCCAAGAATGTCCATACACTTTTCCAGGTTATAATGGGCTCAGGGAGGCTGCAGCACTACCGCAAAATTTGTCAAAGGCAAAGACCCAGCACTATTAGTTCTAGTGAAAAAAAAACATTGATGCTGATCCACACGTACCATTTGAAGCTTCCATTAACATTTTTGCTTCTCAACACCGGTGGAACAACACTTCCCTCTGCAACTGTTAGCTGTTAATGCACAGTTGAACATGTTAAATGTGTGGTCTGAAAGCGCCATGATAGATCAGAAAGCATGTACTCCTTCAAGTTTACACCTACAGGGGTTGTACAATGAAACTGAAACACCTGTCATTTTAGTGTGGGAGGTTTCATGGCTAAATTGGAGCAGCCTGGTGGCCAATCTTCATTAATTGCACATTGCACCAGTAAGAGCAGAGTGTGAAGGTTTAATAAGCAGGGTAAGAGCACAGTTTTGCTCAAAATATTGCAATGCACACAACATTGTGGGTGACATACCAGAGTTCAAAAGAGGACAAATTGTTGGTGCACGTCTTGCTGGAGCATCTGTGACCAAGACAGCAAGTCTTTGTGATGCATCAAGAGCCACATTATCCAGGGTAATGTCAGCATACCACTAAGAAGGACCAACCACATCCAACAGGATTAACTGTGGACACTGTAAGAGGAAGCTGTCTGAAAGGGATGTTCGGGTGCTGACCTGGATTGTATCGAAAAACATAAAACCACATAAAAAAAACAACCAGGTAATGTAAAGTACGGTATAATATGGTGAGATCATATTAAGTAAGGGTAATGTAAGGTCCAAAAATCTGACTCTGGACTATCCTTTTAATAAACTCTATTTACTCTAAACACAGTGCGAGACCCCTTGTCTTTTACAGGACATCACAGACTGTTCTGTAAAAATCTGTGGAGAAAAACATCTGAAATGTTCAGCATCCGTGTTTAATGTCTTGTCAGGGGTGATGTCACCAGGATAAGAATATTTACACAGGTGGAAGAAAGACTCAGGATCTATTTGGTCCTCCAAACAGCAGTGCTAAAGGAACACATAATCAAGCAGGCTTAGCCACGGAGAGGGCGATCTGGAGTGCAGATCCTTGTGATGTGGTTCGAGTTTTTCACACATGTTCAAAGCGAGCACACGGAAACAAGGTGAAGCCAAATTTCAGGACCTTATGATGAGGCTTTATTTCGAATAAATTACTGCAGATTTTCCGTTTTTTGATACGGTCTGTGAGAGGCCCCTCTTTTCGCGTGTACGAAAGCGATTACCGACAGGCGCAGAAACAGCGTGACCGTAAAATAACTGAAATCTGACCAAGCAAAACACACTCGGTTTGATTAGAACTAATGCCACTAATGAGAGAACTCTCTGGGTTCTTGGATGTTGAACAAGTCTAGGAAACAAGCAATTACTGCGAGATAAAGAACTGCGATGGCTAGCGCTGACATTTAAATGAAACGGATATGGAGCGCTGTTTCGCGCAACCTTCATGCACGTTTATGAGAATCTGAGCAAGTCTGATTTTCCTAGAAACTTGTATTTCATCCCAATAAGTGCAGGAAGTAGAGCTGTAAACTGATTAGCTCCTATTTTAGCCTTCTAGGCTGTTCCTCAAACACTTAACTCAAATTTCCCGCTTGAGACGCGACCTCGCGACTCTGCGGTTCAGCACCTGGTGGTCTCAGCACTGGCCTCCATATTAACCCTCAATGAAAAGTGGAGGCTATTAACTTCCCTAACGAGGGCTAGAAGATAATGAAGGGTCAGGAGCCCTGTAATTGGCTGAGTGTAGGAAAGGAGGAGGGCAGGTCAAAGGCTACGAAAACAGCAGGTCTTGTTAGGAGCCATTGGGGAAAGGAGTAGTCAGTTACGGCAGTGAAGAGCTCAGGAAATGAATACTACTGCCTCTGTTTTATGGTGGATACTCTTACACACACACACACACACACACACCAAACACACACACACACACACAGCGGAAGTCATTACTTTATAGACGTAGTGTGTGTGTGTGATTACCTCTAGGTGGTTGTGTAAATGCCTCCTGACTGAAACGATTAACTCTCCCATTTTGGTAAGTAAATGCAGGAAGCCAAAGTATTTAATAGACAGTAACCAACTCATTTAGTGGCCACCTCTTGTCTTTAAGGTTGTATTATATTAAAAGGGAATGCACATGCTGTGGTAGTTCGCTTAGAAATGCCTGTTAAAGCTATATGTGTCTATATGATACATGAACAAGCAAATCAGGCTGTAGCAAAGTTGTTCTTAACGATGGTCTTTCCATTTGGCGGCCATTATTCAAACACTGCCAATCAGCTACTGTATTTTCAGTCATATAAGAACACAGGCTCCCATCTCTATGAACCAGGAGTAAAGGAAAATTGATAAGTAAAGGGTAATTAGGGAACAAGATGTAACAGTTCCTATCTTTTTGGACCACCACCCTCCCATTGGCTGCCAGCTGGATTTAAGTAAGTAAACGATGTGGTCAGGTCTAGGTTCAGCATCAGTATGTGCTGAAAGAATGAGGTCAGCTGACTACCTGAATATACTAAATATATAGACCAGGTTATTCCATCAATGGATTTTTTTCATAATCCAAGATGACAATACCAGAATTCATGGTGCTGGAATTGTGAAAGGGTGATTCAGGGAGCATGAGATCATCATTTTCACACATGGATTGTTCACCACAGAGTCCAGACCTTAATCTCATTGAGAATCTTTGGGATGGGCTGGATGGAGAAGACTTTGTGCAGCATCAGACTCTACCATCATCAATGCTGCAAGATCCTGGTGAAAAATTAATGCAACACTGAATTAAAATAAATCCTGTGAAGTTACAGAAGCTTATTGAAACAATGCAGCAGTGAATGCGTGCTGCAATCAAAGATAAAGACGGTTCAACCAAATATAAGAGTTTATGACCTTTTTTTGGTGCCAAAATTTTTTTGGCCAGGCAATCTGATACCCTGTGCTGATCCATTCCTGCCACACTTCATAGCTGTAAATACGGATGTTTAATCTTTCTTGACTTAATTTTAAAAGTTGAGTTAAACTGGCCAACAAAGCAATGGTTCTCCCATAACACAATAACTCTTGGGCGGAGACCAATATGGAATTTACTGTGTTAGCATATTGTCGCGGTCCTATGAAAAACACTTATCTCCATTTTTGTCGATTTTTCTTTACTACATAATTCGAACAAACAAATTGTCCCTTACACTGTGCCAAAATTTCTTGATGAACAGACCAATAGAAACTCTTCAAAATGACCTGAAATAAACTCTTTTTACATTGACTTCCATTGAAAGTTTACAAGATTTTTTTTTTCTCCTGTAAAGTTGCTGTTCTGGAGATTTTTTTTATTTTTTTTATTGGACAGCGATGATATGTCCAGCACCTTCTCACAATCACATCTCAGAAACTTCATTAGTTAGCGCTCCCCATTATCTCTCTGTACTGTTGTTTTTGATATGTTATTTGTTTGTGTTGTCCAGGTCGACTTGAGGAAGATGGGTCCCTCCCAACTAATCATCTAGCATAAGGGACTTTTTTTCTTGCCACTTTTAGTCACTTTTACTGTGGTGCTTTCTAAAAAGAGTCCTGGACTTGTATCTCTATAAAGCTTTGTGAAAACATATGTTGTTAAAACTGCTATATAAATACATTTAAATTGAATTAAATTGAATTGAATTAAAAGATTGATCTGGCTACTGCACTTTCACAGAGCTCCACATCGAGGGTGAGTGGGGTATCATCGAACCTTCTTGAATCACAAAGTAAATTGTTTAAGGGTGGGAGTTTATTCTTATACAGACACCATGTTGAGTATTTTAAGAACTCCCATTCACATTTACAAAAAAATATATATATATATATATATATATATATATTTATTATTTTTTACCATCATCAAGTTTACATTTAAAATACAAAAAAAAATACATATTTTTGTTGGTATTTATACTATATATTTTGACAATTTTCATATTTTGGACTCAAAACTATGACTGAATGACTGTTTATTTGTCTTCTGTTTCCGCTCTAAAGGAAGCAGAAATAAATAAAATGAAATAAATAGGAGAATTATTGCAAAACATGCAGAGTTTCAGTATTACAATTATTTTGTACTTGAATATAAAATGAAATGAATTATAAGTGAAGTAAATCTCACACATGTGAACACAGGATGGTTCAGATTTTGTTCTGTTCAGAAGGTCAGGAAGAGCCTGAGGGTTTTCCCTACTGGAAATAAAAGTGTCACTCACTCTCGTCAGGTTTCTGAAGTGAAAACAAAGCCTGAGGCTGTTCTACAACTGAGCTTCACACTTTAGGTGTTCTACAAGTGTGCTTCACAAACTGCTGCTCAGACGACTTTCAGCTGGAGAAATTTACTGCTGCTGGTCTAGCTGTGTGAGAGACTGTGGAGAGACGTGGACGGCACTATAATACACATAATGAATTATAACAGATAAATGATGTTTTACGACATGTCTTCCAGATGCAGGTAATATTTGTGCACAACATCATTCATTTTACTGCAATCTTCAAAACACAGTATGTTTTAATAATATCATGATTTTTTGATAATTCACTTCTAGAGTGAGTTTTTTAATATTGCAGTATATTATTAATTGTATTTTATTGAAATCAGATTTTTTTTTTTTGTGAATAGTATTAAATCACAAATGCAATTGTCCAAAATGTCATGCTCTCGCTCTGTTTTCCTGTGTTTCTGTGTTTCCTAGTGTGTTTCCCCAGTATTTTTCCATCAAGTGTCTGTAATTTGTAGCTCCGCCCTTTCCCCAGGTGTTCATTGTTTCATGTTAGTATATATAGTACTCTTTAGACTATGTTTGCTGTCGGTCTTTGCACCTTCCCGTGTTGTCTGTCTCGCCACGTTATAGTTTATTCCTCGTTCCTTGGTTATTTGTATTTACACGCTCTTGTTTATTTCTAGTTTGTTGTTTTTCAAGTTTATTTCCTGTCATGTTTAGTTCCTGTCTGTTTCCTTGTTTATACCTGTATATATTTACGTATTTATTTATTCCTTGCCCTGTTAGTTTATTATCTGTTTAGCTTAGCTCTTTGTTTGTTTCCCTGTTTGTTTATGTTTCTTTATTTTCTCGTTATTTCCTTATTTGTTTGTTTATTGATTTGTTACATATTAAAGTCTGTCTTACCCGCTTTTACATCCGCCTTCCGTCTGCTCCCTTTCGGCACACAAAATAGCATGTTATTACATGTTTTTTTTTCCCCTCAGGTGATCATGTTTTTTTTTTTTTTACATGCTTACAGGAGATTTTCAGGTTTGTTTGGACACCCCTTAAAATCAGTGTTTTGTAATTATTTTAAAAGTGTCTGCATTGTACATTAATACTAAATTCATCCAAACATAAATGGTATTATTTATTAAACAAAAAAAGTGTTTAACTGTCAGGGTGAAGCAGGGTGAAGCAGGAGGCGGATGTAAACACAAGTAAAATAGAAACAATAACCGAAACCAAAGCAACAGAGAAACAAGGAAAAACAGCCACCTAACAGACGTGGAACACTTTGGCACAACAACCGACAGAGGAACACTGAAACAAAGAGCTATAAATACACATGGAGGGAACAGAAAACAGGAAACAACTAGGACAGGTAATGAGGGGGCGACAAACGACACAGGTGGAAGCACTTGGAGACAAGGAGCTAAAAACAAACAAACAGGAAGGCAGCTTTGTACATCTTGCCATTTTCTCAGTCAGCTATATGAGGTAGAGTCACCTGGAATAGCTTTCTTGAATTATTTAAATAATAATATTTTTTGCCTCTTAATGTGTTTGAGAGCATCAGTTGTAAAGTTGGGAAGAATTAGAGTTACAGGTATACAGTGAATAGCTCTATTTGAGTAATGTTCTAATCCATATCATGGCAAGAAATGCTACTAAAATAATATAGAAAGTTAATTTAGGGTAACACTTTACTTGGATGGTCCATTTGATGATGCTCAATTGACATTCAACTAACATTCAACTGCATGTCTATTAAATGCAATTTAACTTAAAGGTAAAAGTAAATGATTCTCTATTGAATGTAACCCTACATCCAACTCAAACCCAAACTCTAATCTTAACATTTTAGCATTGGGCTTAGAGTTAGATTTGAAGTTTAGGATAAGGTTAAGTGTAGGGTTAGATTTTAGTGGTGATTTATGGGTAAGGTTAGGGGTAGGTGTCAGGGTTAGGGTTAGGTGTAGGGTTTGATTTTAGGGTTGATTCATGGTTAGGGTTAGGTGTAGGGTTAGATTTTATGGTTGATTAAGGGTTAAGGTTAGGGTTAGGTGTAGGGTTGGATTTTAGGGTTGATTCATGGTTAGGGTTAGGTGCAGGGATTGATTTTAGGGTTGATTAACGGTTAAGATTAAGGTTAGGTGTAGGGTTTGATTTTAGGGTTGATTCATGGTTAGGGTTAGGGTTAGGTGTAGGGTTTGATTTTAGGGTTGATTCATGGTTAAGGTTAGGGTTAGGTGCAGGGTTTGATTTTAGGGTTGATTCATGGTTAAGGTTAGGGTTAGGTGCAGGGTTTGATTTTAGGGTTGATTAAGGGTTAAGATTAAGGTTAGGTGTAGGGTTTGATTTTAGGGTTGATTCATGGTTAGGGTTAGGTGCAGGGTTTGATTTTAGGGTTGATTTAGGGTTAAGGTTAGGGTTAGGTGTAGGGTTAGATTTTAGGGTTGATTAAGGGTTAAGGTTAGGGTTAGGTGTAGGGTTAGATTTTAGGGTTGATTCATGGTTAGGGTTAGGTGTAGGGTTTGATTGTATGGTTAATTCATGGTTAGGGTTAGGTGCAGGGTTTGATTTTAGGGTTGATTCATGGTTAGGGTTAGGTGTAGGGTTTGATTTTAGGGTTGATTCATGGTTAGGGTTAGGGTTAGGTGCAGGGTTTGATTTTAGGGTTGATTCATGGTTAAGGTTAGGGTTAGGTGCAGGGTTTGATTTTAGGGTTGATTAAGGGTTAAGATTAAGGTTAGGTGTAGGGTTAGATTTTAGGGTTGATTCATGGTTACGGTTAGGGTTAGGTGTAGGGTTATGTTTTATTTATTAACTGGTAAAGTTGCAGTTAATAGACATCCAGTTGAATGTTAGTTGAATGTTAGTTGTGCATCAAATGGACTATTCAAGTAAAGTGTTACCCAATTTAGTTATTTAATGTTTTTTATGGTAATTCACACCATGTTATGATTATTGAATAAATGATTAATCTGGGTAGTTAAAGTTAATAACAGATATGCAGATACTGCTGACTGATGGAACAGACAAAGTGAGGTTTAACAGTATGAATGAATGTGGAATCACTGTTTGGCAAACAACAGGCCACTGTTGTATTTCTATGTATGTGATATAACTGCTTATTATTGGCTTATTAAGTATTTACAACCTAAATATTAACATTAAGAACTCCTTTATAAACTATATATAAACCATGTAAATGCAATGTTAAATATAAAAAAGTAATGGAATTACTCAGATTCAAAAGTTAAATTAAAAGATAAATTGCAGACCAACAACTGTCAAACGAATATGTTAAAATTTGCATACTTACTCAGTACACTTGTACATTTCAGTTTTGACATTTCTGGTCCGAGCTGAAGCTCTAGCTCTGCTAGTCCCTGTTCATCACTGGGTATGACTAAATTTTTACTTCAGTTAGACAGACTTTACGTTCTCATACTGTAGCTCTGGACAGATTTATGAGTTAATGCGCCTCATATGCCAGTCAAACTTCACAGCATTCCATTCCTATTATGGTGATATTTCACCTGCAGCACTAAATACAGCTTCTCATCAGTAAGGTTGAGATGATATCTGTGGAAGAAAGAAGGAGTCGCATGTAATAAAACATGGCTGCCTTTTGTCTGCGCTAATCAGATTAGCGTTTGTGATTTGGCGATGGTCTGCCCTGTCTGATCACAGGGGTGTTTGGTTTCTGAGGAACAACAGAGGAGTTACACAATATCTAAACACACTTAAATCTCATTATACAATCTACACTTCCAGTCCGAGCCGTACAGCTGCGCTCGGGTGGGAATTTGGCTGGAGGCACCAAAATACAATTAATCCAGTCCCCCGTTCTCTGGGACGGTCATGTTACATGTGGGTAGAGGGTTGCCAGACGGCAACATTCTACCCCTTTCCCATAAGCCCCGGCTTGTCCCTGATTTCAGCAGCTCCTCTGACACTCTGCTTTTAGCGTAATGGCTTTGATTAGCATTAGGAGGCTGGAGGAGTGTGCTTGAGAAGGTCCAGATGCCTAGATGCCTCAGAAACAGCTCTACTGTCTTTGGCATGTGGCGCGAGGGCGAGGATAATTAAACACAGAGAGAGAGAGAGAGAGAGAGAGAGAGAGAGAGAGAGAGAGAGAGAGAGAGAGAAAGAGAGAGAGTGGGCAAAGAAATTAACTTAAACTTGAAGGAAAAGGGAAAAACACACACATGAAAAACATGCATGCATTACATTTGCTTGATTGAAACATTATTATCACAGATAAACATATTTAAAGAATAGGTTCCATAAAACAAGAGTAAAATTATATCAATACGATTATTGCATAAAGTAAATACATCAAAATTGTCAGTCCTGTCACAGACTCTAATTCTCCAGAAAGAGGCTTCATTTCCCACCATGCACCTGCACTTAGTCCTCTGGATATGCCGGATCATGTGATGCATTGGCGTTCCATCTCGCTGTGCTATTGACTGCATACACCTAGATTCACTAGTATTTATAGTCCCTGTTTTCACCTACTCCTTGCTCGGTTTAGAACCTATTTTACATAGCTCTTCTACTTCGCATTTCCTTTGTGTTTTTCAACCTTTTTTGTTCTTTAGGGTACTTTTTAGCTTAGCCTGTTGTTGGTTAGCTTTTTTGGTATTGATCCATTTTTGTAGTTTGACCTTCCCTTTGCCTTGCCCTTTTACCTAGTTTTGGATTTCCTGTGCATGACCTCTTTGCCTGTGCACTCTAGTTTGTTGTTTGTTTATGGTGCCTTTTTGTTACTGACTCTGCCTGCCTCTGACTATTCTTATTTGCCTCATCCCTTTTTAAAAAATTGTGCATGCCGGATCATGTGATGCATCGGCGTTCCGGCTTGCCATGCTATTGATTGCTCACATCTCACTAGTATTTTTAGCCCCTGTTTTCACCAACTCCTTGCTCAGAATTGAACCTGTTCATATAGCTCTTCTACCTCACGTTCCTTTTGTGTTTTTGACCATTTTTTTCAACAATTTCGCTCTTTAGACTACTCTTTAGCTTAGTCCTTTTGTTGGTTAGCTTTTTTGTTGTTGATCCATTTTTGTATTTTGACCTTCCCTTTGCCTTGCCTTTTTACCTAGTTTTGGATATCTTATGTATGACCTTTTTGCTTGCACACTCTGGTATGTTTTTTTTTTTTTATGCTGCCATTTCGTTACTGACTCTACCTAATCGTGTGATGCACCAGCGTTATGGCTCGCTGTGCTATTGATTGCTTACACCTGAACTCAATAGTATTTATAGCCCCTGTTTTCAACTACTCTTTGCTCAGTTTAGAACCTATTTTACATAGCTCTTCTACCTCACATTTCCTTTTGTGTTTTTGACCATTTGTTTCAGATTTATTTTGCTCTTTGCACTCTGGGATGTTGTATGTTTATGCTGTTGTTTGTTTATTACTGACTCTACCTGCCCCTGACTATTCTTATCTGCCTTATCCCTTATGTAATAAATTATTTGTATTGTATCCGCACTTGTCTGTCTCATGATTGGCTCCCGTGACAAAACTGAAGGACAAACCTGTTGTGATGTAACAGAATTTAATACTTATAGCACTAGTTTATGCTTGTAAATCAAGTTTCCAGTGTGGTATTGTGTTGGGTGTGTACCAGGGAGCTAAAAGACCTTAGGGTGCAACCAACACTGTTTGTGTAGTATCCGATGCTGGGGTCTCAGAGGGTGGATGGACCACCAGAGTGTTTGTATCAGCTTGGCTCAACTGCTGCTACAACCAATACATTGAAAAGAAAGATTAGAGAGGCTGTAGATGTTCAACAAGAACAATAACAAAAACAACAATAATAATAATTAGCAAAAATACAAAATTAACAAAAATCACATCACACAAAGATATAGCTCCCAGCAAACCATGGCATTAAGTCCCAGATAACAGACCCAGACAGAGCTCTTATGAATGGGGTACGGTCCAAAAGGCCCAACAGCTATAAAAACAAAGTTACTCTATCGATGGTCCAAAAAGCCTGTAGACACAGAATCACCTAACTGGTGAAATATGGTCATTTACAGCATTTATTTGCAGAAAATGAGGAATGGCTGAAATAACAAAAAAAGATGCAGCACTTTCAGACATCCAATAATGCAAAGAAAACAAGTTCATATTCATTAAGTTTGAAGAGTTCAGAAATCAATATTTGGTGAAATAAATGTTTTCTAATCACAGTTTTCATGCATCTTGGCCTGTTCTCCTCCACCAGTCTTACACACTGCTTTTGGATAACTTTACGCCACTGCTGGTGCAAGAATTCAAGCAGTTCAGCTTGGTTTTTGTGGCTTGTGATCATCCATAGTCCTTTTGATTATATTCCAGAGGACTTTAGTTTGGTAAAATCTAATAAACCTATCATTTTTAAATGGTTTCTTACTTTTTTCCAGAGCTGTGTATGAAACTAAACAGGATTCACATTATGACAAACACATTGTTGCAACAGTGCTCTGGAGAGCAATCTATTGTGCAAAGTTCAGCTTGATTTTTAGGCATGCCAGTGTGTCTTTGCTAATATAACGACGGGAAAAGTATGCCTTGTGGATCTAACTCATTAAATGCGAATGTTGAATATTGCTGCGTTAAGTTCATTTTCTCTGTGAGTTCCCTTAATAAAACAACAGCAGTGTTTCCAGCAGAAGGGCAGCTGTGTGAAGTGTGTGAGCGGTGTTGCTGTGTGCTGTGCATGCTCAGGGCTTCGTGGTTATAACAGGGACTTTTAACTTTACTCCTTGGCGTATAGAATGTCAGCTCTGTAACATGTGAGTGGGCATTAGAGCACTGGCATATTCACGGGGGTGTAAAGACCCTGTGCATATGGACCCTTTAAGCTCAGGCTGACAGAATAAAGTAAAGGCCTATCGCATGAGTACGTCCTGCTCCCTTTGAGGTTCCCCTCTGGCCCAGCCAAATCCCCCAATCTGGTAGTGATTGTGAAGATGACATCATCAGAAAACTCTAAATGTGGCGAGAAGCTCTGTGCGTATATATGAGTGTGTGCATATGTGTATATGTGTGTGTGTGTAGAAATGTAGGATGAAGAGAGTTTGGGGAAAAGGTAATAAAATGTTTTTTCAGTTTAAAGTTTGAGCTTGGATTCTTGGATAAAATATTCCATACGTCTACTCATTTATATTGGTGTAATAATTATTTACTCCCTTTCACATTTCTTATGTTTTTGCCTATTTGTCATATTTACTTTTTCTATGGTTATCAAACAAACTTTAATATCAGAATAAAGGACGTGACAAAAGTGGAACTTTTTGGAAGGTGTGTGTCCCATTGCATCTAGTGTAAAACTAAGAGAATATCTGGCTATCTGTTTGTGACCTCAAGCTCAAGCGTACTTGGGTTCTGCAGCAGGACAATGATCCAAAGCAAACAAACAAGTACCTTTTGTTTTCTTCTTCTTTTTTTGCCTTTAATAAATAAAATTATAATTTAAGAAATTGCTTTTTATATTTACTTAGGTTATCTTTGTATGATATTACAGTTTGTTTGATAATGAGAAAAAAAAAATCGGTATGACAAAAAAAATCAAAAACGAAAGAAATATGTAAGGGAGGGCCAAATACTTTTCAATGCCACTGTACAAGTTTATAAGGAGTTTATAAACCACAACCCAAGACGTTTGGATAAACTTTGGCTACTAGAGCAGTCTCCAAAACTTTTAGCTACATGACTTTTACCATATCTTATGGAAGCCTTTTGACATTTTGGGAGTCATGTTACACAGGTTGGTCTTGCTAAGGTACTTTTATCAGTGTAGTGTGACATGTTTATTCAGCTAGGGAATCAAATCTTAGTTTAACATAGGAAACACCACACTAGTCAAGTTGTGTAGTAGAAACAGTACAGCAGTCATCAAACTAGTATGTGATATTGACATTAGTGGACAACACTTATTTGCTAAGTGCGGACCACGCCTTATAGAAGTAGAAAAGGAGGAAGAAAAAGGGGAGGGAACTCGGGGAAATTTGGGCTGGAGTTCTGAACTGCGTGCTGAAGAAGCGTGCAGTTATATCCCCCCCTTTTTATTTAATGAGAAGTGGAAGAGTAGAAAAAAGGGGGTTGTTGGGGAGGAGGTGGGTTGCGAAGTTTTCGTCACGAGAGGTAGTTAGTTAGGGGAGGTATTTATAGGACGGTTGATTGATACGGGGTGGAGTTAGAACGTAGAGTTCGGGCGTGGTCCTTCTCCCAAACTTTTGTTATTACATAACATCATTTTTGGTTAGCTTATAAACTGTACTGAACTTTAATAATTGGGTGGAAGGCATAAATGCCACCTGAACAGGGTGCCAGTCAGTTAGATGTGAAGTTAAAGCAACAGTCTGCATATTTAGAGACCTATCTGGTGAGGATGTGTAATTGCACTGAGAAAATGAATGAGTACTTTTAAAATGTGTGTTGTGGTGTGGCGAGCTTTCACAGTGAATGATCTAATCATAGTTTAGAGGTGCAGTGCTATGGAAAATAACTGTCATGTTCTTTGCAAAACGTCGCCAAAACCTTGGGAAAAAACAACAAGATCACTCTGTTTACAGAATGAATATATTAGATATAGTATAGCATTTGTGCTTTTGTGCCAAAAATGCGCCAGTCTCTCCCACACTCAGCTCTGCCTGCGATCTCCAGCCTCTGGACTTCGTTACCCAAAACGCACCACACACTGACGTCACTCCCTCACACGATCACATGTCACTGCACACGGCCCCTCCAGAAAGTCGATCACCGGAATATTGATTTCACCTGTCCACACCCATATAAATACACGCTCATGCCACACACACACACACACCTTGCTGAGTATTGCTAAAATTCCAAGTATTTTGGCTTCATCAGTCTGATGTCTTAAACTGGAAGCTGATGAAGAGGACAGTGATATGATGGCTGGAAACAGTGCCAGGCATTTTCAGATGTTGCATAATCATTTTTTTTTCCTCTTCTAAGAAAAAGTGAGGGAAAAGGTTCCTGGTAGCAGCTGTGCTTCTGTGTCCCTGTCGTGAGAAAAATTAGATTTGATAAATAAACTAATTCTGAATTAGACTGAGTGTCCTGTCAAGCAGTGAGAGTGGCTCCCATATGGACAGCAGAAGAGTTTTCAGTACTGAAGCTGTTTGTGCTCTTTCTTTCTTCTCTTCACTTCATCTCTCTCGCACACACAAACACACACTCTCTCTCACACACGCACACACACACACACACACACACACACACACACATTCACATATAATCATTCTCTCTGTTGAGATACATATGGCCTGCAAAACAGAAACGTGGACTGATCTTGTGTACGCGGCCTGTGGTGGAACTTTTCTATGACTTTTTTTATTGCTTGGAACTTGAAACACTGAGGGCCCCATCGTACATCCTGCACAAGGCGTGTTGAGGTTCTCATTGCTATCTTACACCCCCCATCAACAGTTTATTTTCACAACTTGCACCCGCGCCCTGTTAAAAGTAGCGTCTGACTTATATCGTCTAGAATATATCTGCAATGATGGGCGTGTTGATCTGGAAGTGAGGTGTGTTCTGGTAAATATCTGGTGTGTTTCTATCTTGCCAGTGGAAAATACAGGTGCGCCACTGATTGATTAAAACCCTGACAGCAGTCAACAGTCAGCCGCCCAATCCTATCTTAGCCATGCTCATCGTGTGTACACCCCTACTCATTGCAGACAAATTTGGAAGGAAATCCATTTTTTTACATCAACAATAAACAGAATAAAGAATAAAATAACATTGTTGTTACCTTAAATAAGATGCTAGCGCACAAAACACAGCTATGATTAATTAAGAGAATTAGCACATGCATTTTTCTCAGACTAATATCTGCGTATGTGAACTTGGACGATCCAAATGATGTAAAAAAAAAAACAACAACTTAATTCAGTCTTAGAGTCTCAGAAAAAGTTTCTTGATGATGTACTTACTCTATTTAGATGCTGCTTTATTAAGAATATTGAAAGTGGGGATGGGTTCCTCCTGACGTTTCTTCCCTTTCAATGTAAGGGCCTTTTTTTTCCTTGTCACTGTTGTCACCACAATTATTGGCATCACTCTGGTGCTTGCTCATAAGGAGCTTATTAAGGAGATTTTTTTTAAGTAAAGCTGCTTTGTAACAACATACGTTGCAAAAAGCGCTACATAAATACATTTGAATTTGATATTAATTTGAGATTTCACTTCATTTAAAAAGGAGCACCATGTTCAATGTTGCACAATGTTAGAAATCCTTCAGTCACAACAACAAAGCTGAAACGTTGAAGCCTAAGTTCTGTAATGAGGTACCGAAGTGTCGGCCCACACTCAGGTGCTTTGAGTTTTAAGGGGTTAAAAGTCATTTTTATTTGCAACACAAACTCTGCGTGACTCAGAGGCCTGGTGACAGAAGGACGATGTGAGGGCACAGAGAGTTCCTGCGCTAAAACGTAAAGCAGTTCCGTGTGTGTGTAACACTTTGAAGAGCAGGTCAGATTGATGAGTGTTGTGAGCCGGACTGTTCTGGTCCTCTGTTTCGCTGAGAGTGAAACCCTATACGCTCCCAAACTCTCTGTTCTGACTTGAAAGGCTCGGACACAGGCTCGTACGTGTGAATGTGTGTTGTGTTGGTGTGTGTGTGTGTGTGTGTGTGTGTGGGGTATACCCACTTCCAGCTGGTCAGTCCTCACACGACGTCATCGCCTGAGCTGTTACCACACACACACTGGAGGTCCCTCGCTGCCAAACAGAGGAGCTGTCGCACGTTTCATTCGCAGCCATCAGAGCAAAATCGCACCGTTCAATCTACTGTCCTGTTTTCCATCCATATGAATTATAGCAGGCTGGAAAACACATGATGATGGAGCAAGCCTGTATAAGTCTAGACCTACACAAATGTCCTGAAGAAATGGCAGATTGAAATGATAGCTGCAATGGAAGGAACATAAAGTTTACCAGGAAGCACTTGCCACTCTGATTGGAAGTTCACTGGTTCGGATCCCAGTTGTGCGGCTTGCCATCAGCTGCTGTAGTCCTGAGAGAGCACAGTTGGCCTTGCTCTGTCTCTCTGAGTGGGTAGATGGCTCTCGTTCCCCTCATCACTCCAAAAGGGTGATGTCGATCAGCACAAGGCTGCGTCTGTGAGCTGATGTATCGGAACCGAGTCGCAGCGCTTCCCTCCAAGTGCGCTGTGAAACTACTTAACAATGCTGCATCAGCAACAGTTCAAAAAGAGATGGTGGCTGACTTCACATGTATCAGAGGAGGCATGTACTAGTCTTCACCCTCCTTGTGTTGTAGCATCACCATTGATGGGTGTTATACAGGGATTGGACAATGAAACTGAAACACCTGGTTTTAGACCACGATAATTTATTGTGGTGACGGACAGTTCTGGTGGAAACAGGAGAGTTGAGGTGCACATTGAATTCTGCCGAGATTTGGGCAGCCATGGTTTTATGTTTTTTAAATACAATCTGGGTTAGCACCCGAACATAACTTTCAGACAGCTTCCTCTTGCGTCCACAGTTAATCCTGTTGGATGTGGTTGGTCCTTCTTCGTGGTATGCTGACATTACCCTGGATACTGTGGCTCTTGATACATCACAAAGACGTGCTGTCTTGGTCACAGATGCGCCAGCAAGATGTGCACCAACAATTTGTCCTCTTTTGAACTCTGATATGTCACTTATAATGTTGTGTGCATTGCAATATTTTGAGCAGAACTGTGCTCTTACTCTGCTAATTGAACCTTCACACTCTCTGCTCTTACCTGTGCAATGTGCAATTAATTAAGATTGGCCACCAGGCTGCTCCAATTTAGCCATGAAACCTCCCACACTAAAATGACAGGTGTTTCAGCTTCATTGTCCAACCCCTGTACAGCTGAGCTGAATGGGTAGGAAATTTGGCCTTGCTAAATTGGGAAAAAAAAAAAAACAGGAAAAAAAAAAAATGAAGACTGATGTAAGCAACATTAATTGAGATACACATACTTGTCTTGGTGACCAACAAATCAGTGAGTGAAGGCACTGTGGTCAGCCAGATCACCTTTCGATTTAATTCAATTCAATTCAAATATTATATATTTATATAGCGCTTTTTAAAGCAAATGTTGTCACAAAGCAGCTTTACAAATATATGATTTTATGAATAAGCACCATGTTGATAGTGGCAACATTGGCAAGGAAAACCTCCCTCATACTAAGGGCACTTGGCACATTATTTGCACTTAGACAGCCTAAATTTACATTATTAAGGTTCTATAGCAAGTAGCCCTGCCTTTTCTGAACGCACACTCTGGTGCACCATTCCAATAATAGTGCTTTTCCACTAAAATAACTCGATTCAGGCTTCTAAGAACCTTCGTAATTTTCAGCAAACCAGCCCACGTTTCAACCAGTTTTAGTGGGCCCGTAAAAACGTCACATAATACGTCATCAACAGAGGGCGTTGCACAGTGGCGGTGAACATGGGTTATGCTGAAGAACCTAGTAGTATTTTTCTGTCCCTGCTGTGCACGAACGTTCCTGGTTCCAGCACCTACTTTTGTTGGTGGAAACATGGCAAACGGTTCAAAATTAGACTCGTGAACCAGAACGGTGCAGGAAGCGCTACAACAGGACAATGCTCGTCCACATACTGCTGCCATCTTAAAAGCTTGCCTTGAAGAAACATATGCAATTTCACCAGTCTTATCCCAAATTAAATATCAGCTTTACAGTGATACAGGTCCAAGTCTTATGATTAAGCACCACGCTGATAGTGGCAATAGTGGCAAGGAAATACTAAGAGGAAGAAACCTTGGTAGGAACCAAGACAGTGGTCATTATTGGCACTTTGACAGCCCAACTTTACGTTAATCAGGTCCTATAACATGTGACCCTGCCTTTTCTGAATACACACTCTGGTGCACCATTCCAATAGTGCTTTTCCACCAAAAGAACTCTGATTCTTAAACCAGTTCCATTCAGGCTTATAAGAACCATTGTGATTTTCTGCAAACCAACCCCTCCCACCATGCCTCACATTTGTTTGCTCTTCTCTCTCTTTTAGGAGTCCTGGATTTCCCATGTTAAACAGTTGAGCAGTTCTTCCTTTTTAAATATTTTTCTTCTAGACATTTTTGATGTTTTGCTATTTCTAATAATAAATAATACACTGTTTTATGATCACTACTTTGGTTGTCCTCTCTTTGTTTATGTCACAACTACGTTACACATAGAAGTATGTTCCCCCCCCTTTAGCTGTTTAAACAAACCACATGTTTTAATGTATTTTGGCAGCATTTTAATAGTCATTGACTGTTCAAGCAGATAAGACTCGCGAATAAGTAACACAACACACACTAAAGAAATAACGGCCAGTGTCACGCTCACTGCTAGACCATACATCATCAGGACGCACACTCTCCTTCCCGAAATGACATTAGAACATTTGATTTGTGGTGTGGAAAGATTTTGGGTCTTTTGCGCCTGACACGTTCTGTTCTTGTCTGGTGAAGTGCACTCCCGCTCCTTCATTTTTAAAGCTCCCTTTTGGTTTCATTTGTTTCTTATCAGGTCCTGATGGAGAGGTTTGTCTCCAGCAGTCGTTGAATTGAGTAATGAAGGAAATAAATGCTATAAAATTATAAAAGAACCTCTAGAACTACACTCTAACTATACGTTCAGTATTGCGGAGTCCACACTGTACATGTGAGGGAGGTCCTTGAATGCAGACTTGGATATGGAGGTACTGCATTTGTCATGAGGTAGCTATGAAGAATATTTTGATGACTTCACTGTAAGTGAGCTTAATGGAGTGTCGCTTGCGCTCTTTCTCTAGTATGACCGTTCCAAAGAAAAGAAAAGAAAAGAAAAGAGGGAAAAAAGTATCTTTCTCTGGATAAGATATCTCCTGCCAAAGCTGGAGGCCAGAAACCAAATAATTAATTGGCTCTGGTCCGATGGCTTGCATAACCCACAGGCCTCTTTAATGAAAAGTGAGGGAGAGTTTACCATCCGCACAAGTGTATCCCTCTGATAGAGATTACAGAGTGAAGCGGTGAACATTAGAAAGCGATGTTTGTAGAGATAAAAGTGATTAAATGCTTTATATCAATTGTTAAACTGTTGAAATTGAACTGTTTTTTCTTTATTGAAAAATGTTTTGCATGGTAGATTAATACAAAAGTCATCCAAACTATAAATAAGAAAAAAAACTTCTGGAATTAATTAATAAACCAAAAAAATGTTAAACAAGCCAGAATATGTTTTATATTTTATTTATTTAAAGTAGCACCTCTTACTTAGATGATATCTTCGCACATCTTGGCTGGATTTTCTCAGTCAGCTTTATGATGTAGAGTCACCTAGAGTTCAGGCTTTCAGTTAACAGCTGTGCTGAACTCGTCAAGAGTTATTTACATGAATTTCTTGTCTCTTAATGTGTTTGAGCATCAGTTGTAAAGATGTGAAGAGGTAGAGTTACAGGTATACAGTGAAAAACTCTATTTAAGTAATGTTTAAATCCATATTATGTCAAGAACTACTCAACTAAATAAATAAAATAAAAAAAACAAATGAGGGTCAGTCAATCAAAAAGAAAAAAAATCAAGAACTTTGAAAGTATCCTCAAGTGCAGTTGCAAAGACCATCAGAAACATACAGTGTTGCTGTCTTTTCAGTATCCAGTCTGCATGGTATGTTAGCTTTTAGCCTTACACCTGGTTAGCAACCTGCTAGCTTCTTTGGCCTGCACTAATGTGGTTCTCCAAGACTTTCCTCATCCATTAGCATTAGTTTTTAATGTTTTTAGCCTCAATTCTTTTATTTTATTCTAAGGAAGTGTTGCACTGAGCTTTAAAAGTTACATTCCGTAACAAAAACGTCCTTAACACAGTTTTAAAACTATGCTAGGCTGTGCTAAGCTGTGTTGATGATGTAAAGTAGTTCTTCTTCAGTTGTTCACAGACGTGTGTTTCAGAACTTTTGAATCGGACAGTTCTTCGCGCCTGACACTCTGGCTGAAACTCCACCCACTTTGACTAGGTCTGCCTAACAACAGAGCGATCTATATTCAGATTGGCTCAACGAGAGTACATTATAATATACAGCCGATGGATTGGCAAGCGTGAAAAATAACATGTGTGGCGTGTGAGCGTGTGAACTTGCTGAGGTGCGTGTGTCACACGCTCAAAACGTGAGACTTGAGAACACTGCAAAGTCACATATTACAAAGTCACATATTCTATCTACAGCAAGGAACAAAGTAAGCAATTACTGGAAATGAAAGTCTATTGCACAGTTCCATGTTGGCTTATCTTAAAAGTCATCAGACATCCCATATTAGATATTATGTTCTATCTTCTCCAGAAATAATTAAATCTGTTGATCTTATCAGTTCATCTGCTCATCCCACTCTCAGTGTCTTGTCCTCTGGTGAGAGATCTGTTGTGTCTGTCTATTTCCCTCACATTTAATTGATTCCTCTATCTTCCCTCCTCTGTGGTAACCCACACCATTGGATTTAATTAAAAGCGTTTCACTGGAATGGTCACAGATACTGAGTTGCATCCAGACGTCTCATCAAAGGAAGAAGAACAAAAACATTTATTTTGTGCTCTGTCATCTCCAGTGTTTTTTCTTCAGCAGAAGATCATTGGATGCATATTTTGAGGCTGGGCTGGCTTCCATGTGTTAAATGATATCAATACAGCTAATACTTGACTGCCTTATTAGAGCAGAGGGACTGGGTCTTATTGCCTAATTTCATCATTCATTGAGAAAAACAGACAATAGAGAATAAAGGTCATTTAGATAGATAGATAGATAGATAGATAGATAGATAGATAGATAGATAGATAGATAGATAGATAGATAGATAGGTAGATAGATAGATAGATAGATAGATAGATAGATAGATAGATAGATAGATAGATAGATAGATAGATAGATAGATAGATAGATAGATAGATAGATATTTTATTTATCCCGAAGGAAATTTAGGGGGTTTGTGTGGCTCTTTTGGAACTTTTTAATGATTCATAAAAACTATATCTGCCCTATAAATGAATGTACCAGAAAAGGGCTCATTGCATTAAGCTTATGTAAAAAACAAAAATAAGAATTCTGCAAATATATAATGCAAAATGTCTAGGAAGAACCCATGAATTGGTGTAAAACCTTTACATTAATGTGGAAACCCTTGAAAAGTTTTTTACACTCGCAAATTTGGTTCCAAAAGTGGTTGGACCATCACTCAGTGGAAATATGTGGAAATTGTAGTCAGACGAAATCCAGTTTTCCAGATATTCCAGGTGTGGCCCCGATGAGAGCCAGTTTCATCATAATGTTTTTGATAGTCTATGTAACTGCACTTGAGGATACTGTTAAAGTTCTTGAAATTTTTCAGATTGACTGAGCTTCATTTTATAAAACATTTTTTTCTTTACTGACTGGTTGAGTATTTCTTGCCATAATATGAATTAGAACATTACTCAAATAGAGCTATTCTTTGTAAACCAACCCTAACTGTCACGCAGGCCAGACACACAACAGACACATGCGGATATCAAACACACTGTTTATTAATTAAGGGGCTAGGCTTAAAGGAGTAGTATGGGACAGGCAGGGTCAATGTATGTCAAAGTATGGCAGCAAATGTAATCAACTTACCAGATAATAGTCGGGCAAAACAAGGGCATACATAGAATATCCAGCTAATAAGTGGCAAGGCAAAAGAATAGTAAAACAAATACAAAAACTAAAACAAACAATAAACAGGGCAAGGCAAGAATCGGTGGTGGTAAACAAAAACAGGTCAGTAACAAAGACAAACACGTTATAGAAGAGTCAACTAACTAGATTTAATACTCGAGGGACGAAGAAAACAGAGGGGTATTTATACAAGACAGACCAGGTGTAAACAATCAGTAACTGGGGGAGCGAGAACACCGTAGCCTTATGTAATTAGCAGAGTCAGGGAAATCAGGTGTGAGTGCATGCTGGGAATTTGAGTCTTTGTTACTGTATGTTGTTTAGAGTCCAGAGCAGGCAAATTTACAGCGTCAGGACTGACACTACCTCTTCACACTACTGATGCTTTCAAGCACATTAAAAGGGCAAGAAATTCAAGTAATTTACTCTTGACCAGAAGTCCAATGCAGAAAACTTAAAAATAATAAAAAACTAAAATAATGAAAGAGCATAAAAACTATCAGAATGTCTTTGAATGGATACTGCTCTACTTCTCCTTCCTGCCAGTTTTAATGGCTCAAACTTGGATGCAGAATGAAGAATGATGGCTGAAGGACTGCAGTTTCCCATTCCATGGATCTGTTTTACGGTTGATTCCGCTATGTCATGTCATTTATCAACCCACATGGCCGGTTATTTATGAACCCTGCCCCACCGGATGGAGCTCTTGGCCGAGTTTCTTGCTTTTTCTGTCCCAGTGACCTGATCTGGCTTTCAGCATTAAGATGCTAATCAGCAGCAGACTCCACCGCTGTTGGTTTTTTTTTTTCATTCTGTTATTCTGTGAATTCTCTGTTGTGTAAAAGTCCCACAGTCTGCTTGCAGCATGTTTTGCAGGTTCACTGATGAAGAGTTTCTTGCTAAGCAAGTTAGAATGACCTACTTATACTGTAAATACAATATGTAGGAAGCACTTCAATCATTTTTTATTGTAATTATTGTGATTTATGCAGTTTTCAGACATTTGGTGCATATTCAAGTTCCTCAATGATAAATCAAATAATGTATTATTTTCCATCAATATTCTATTGTGACTTAATGTACTGCAGGATTTTATTGCTGCTAGAAATCATTCTAACTGTTTAAAACACCCAGGCTCTGTGTCAGAGCTAGGCTCTTTTTAATCCTTTATTTTTAACCCAAAAATCATTAGTGTAATTTATAATCCGATGCACCTTATGTATGAATTTTAACAGTCAGGTTGTAAGGAGCAGTAAGTTATACTGGATTTCCAGTTTGGATTCCTAGCACTGAGACTGGAGCAGTATTAGTATTAGCTGCTAACCGTGCTAAGCGCTAGCTTTTTCGCTGTTCAGAGATAAGTATATCGGACTGTAGCCTGTATGTTAAAACAAGCATCATGGGACAAACCGCTAGCTAATATCGCCCTGACTTACTGGATTACTCAGGGTTCCTCAGTTTAGCTCTGTCAGGCAACATTTACTAGCGCTAACTGTGGCGAGACCTGCTGAATTAGAAGGAAAACACGGTGACAGCCCTGCTCCTTATTAGTGTTGCTTAATGCATCTTATAATCTGATGCACTTAATGTATGAAAACAGACCAGAAAATAGACGTTCTTTGATAGTGCGCCTTATAATCTTCGCAATTTTTCCTCCTGACTGTTGTGCAGGTCTGATCTACAACTACAGGAAATGTTTGGTTGAGGTTTTTCCTGCTAAAAGAGGGTCAACCAGTTATTAAATCCAAAGGTTCACATTCTTTTTATCCTGCACTGTGAAAGGTAACATGCTGTGTTCAATAAAACCATGCAAACATTTTTTTTTGGCTTTATCTGAAGGCCTAACCAATGGGAGAGCATATTTGACTGTATCTAGTTATCTATTTCCTTTGCAATGAATTATTTTGCCTGTTTTTAAGCCAAGTATAGATTATTATATATGATAATGCACCATATAATTGGTATATATTACCTATATTCTAATGGCCAAGTAGGTCCTGAGCTTTCCTCTAAAATTTGAGAGAATTTGATGATATTTTTGCCAATAAACATGTTTAACTGCATTTTTTGGATTGATGTACTTCCAGTACTCTTCCATGGAGCTGCAGACCTGATAATTAGAGATCCAAGATGACTCATTCATACATACATACAGTTGAATGCAATCAAATTCTCACAGCAAAGTTCTGAATTCAGGTATAAAGCCTTACCTGAACAGTAGAGGCTGCATTAAAGCTTGTGATATAATATGGTGAATAGGTGTGAATGTGAATCAGATTTCTGCATGGCTCTATTAAAGGTGTGTAGAACTCTAAAGCAAGCAGATGAATAAATCAATACTGTGTTACCTTGATGAAACATGTGCTCAACACTAAACCAGCGTACACTCTTGGCTGTTCTGACGGAAAGATCACATCACTTCCGTGCGAGAGCGTGTGTTGAAGCTGTGGCTAAGATGTAGCAAGTAGTCAACAACATGATGGATTACATGCAGAAACGAGGTGGAGATCACAGAGCAGCTCTGTCCAGTACAGCCGGCATGACTGTTTATTATTAAGGACAGTGCTGGAGGGATTCTAACCCCACGGGTCAAATCAAGTGGGGAACGCTGTAGGTGGTGTTCCAGACCCTTCTGTCAGTCTCCTCTAGATCTCTAGATGTGCTGCAGGGGTTGAGTTTCTCTTAGTTGCTTTGTTTGTATTTTAGGGCCTGAATTTAATGGGATATTTCCTAAATTTGAAAAACGTTACAGTTTTTCCCACATGTTTAAACACATTTCCAGAAACTTGGCTCAGTTTCTTAAAACTCTAAACACAAACTGAAAATTATTAACTGCTTTACTGAAACTCTCAAAACTCACAAATCTCTAGCAAAACTGATTCCTTCCACCAAAACGTTTTATATGCTTATCTTTTGCAGAGCATCAAATAAACACTGACAAGATCAATTTAAAGCACTGTTATCAGAAGTGTTTGGTTATGTGTTTGACTTATTGAGGCCACTGTACAAATTCAAATGCAGACAAGTCCATGGAAATATTTGGCTTTCTGTTCTTTATATTTATTTGGTGCGGTGTAGGACCCCCCCATATAGCATTACTGTACTACATGTATATGCAACACAAATGTACGCCATTTTTTACTGTATGTAGTTTTTTGCAAAACTGTAATTTTCACTTATTTAAGTACAATGAGAAACATGATGAGGAAAATCAGTTCACATACAAAGAGGTAACAAAAATGTATTTATTATTTATGTATCTAAAGGTCAGTGCATTTTGTGTTTAACTATTTGCAAAGCTGTGATTTAGAATGATATCTGAGTGATAACATATGGAATTATGCTGAGAGTTTAGCAGTTTGGAGACACAATGTTGACTCCATGTTTTTGGATTTGTGTGCATAGTTCCATATTTTGTGTGTATACAATGTGGAAAAACTGTAAACCTGTGTGTTGAAAAACAACACATCAAAACAAATGAAGGAGAAATGTCCAGATGGTTGGAACCAATGCTATAACTACACTGTAAGCCCGGATAAGTTGAATTTACTTTAAAAAATTTTGGAAACTGGTTACCTTAAAAGGTTAAGTAGTGGGTAATGTAACTGCATACCTGGGCAGTGTATTTTATTTCTACTTTAAGAGCTGAGGCGGAACTACATGTCCACAAAGGTTTCCTGGTGGGACCTGTTATATGCACGGACAGGTAGCAGAATGGGCATTTTCATGTCTTTTCCTAAGTTAAATTTAAGTGTTTAAAGGTGTGTTCACATGGTAAGGGACACTGTAAAGGAAGCCATACCCCTCCCTGAGTTATTTATGCAGCCAATGAGGTTTGTGTTACTCTTTTTTGTATTATTGTTTTAAGAAAGATTAATGAGTGTATTGGTGCTACTGTTTCTAGTATCTGCTAAAATACATAAATGAAACTTAATATGCAATTTCATGCTGTTCATGGTAGTTTATATGCAAGGTTGTAATTTTGTTTATCTTATTGTTGTATCATTTTTTGTATTACAGTTTTCACGTTTAGGAATAATCCCCTAATCAGTGTATTAAGAACAGTTGTGCTGTCGTCATTATATCAAAGGGAGGCATAGGTAATGAGGGACAGTTAGCAAGTTAGCATAATTTAGAACATCAAGTTATTACAACTAAAGGGGAAGTTGATTTAACTATTTTATTTTTGTTATATTGTAAGACCGGATAAGTTGAACTTACTTAAAAAAAAAAAGGAAATCAGTTACCTTAAAAAAAAATTAAGTATTGGGGAATAAAAACTTGAGTTAGCATAACTTAAAACATCAAGTTATTAAAACTAAAGGAGAACTTGATTTATTTGTAAGGTAGCCCAGGGGGAATCTACACTACACACTGATGGTGAGTGTTAGTCAGAAACTGTTGGACACACCCAGTATGCAAATAGATTGTTCCAGAAGCCAATGGAAAAGAAGCTGCCAATGAAAACAGACTAAACTCAGTTATTATAGGTTATTTCAACTCAAAGATCTCAGTTTGAAAGTATATGTGCCCACAAATGTTCAACTACTCAAAATAGTTGAGTATTGTTTAGAAATATCCAATTTTATGTAAAACAGCCTTAAATCATTTGAGTTCAAACAACGTATGGGTTTACAGTGTAATGTTAACTTAGAAGTGAGTGTCATTTTAATGCACTATTAAATGTAATGCGTACAAGTTGGTGTTTTTAACAGGTAAGGTGGCTTGTATGGATGCTGAAGGTGTGAATAAACACATTCATATTTGAATTAATATGACTGAGGATCAATGAAAGACATCAGGGCAGATTATTGTATTGCAGCATCACTTGCGGCAGAGTAACTAGAGCAGTGTCAGGGCCAGGTAGGGATGAGACAAGTGCGGTTACAATAAATAGGGTAATCCAAAATCCTAGTCAAAAACCGGCAAGGTTGATACCAGAAAACAAACACAAAGGGCAGACAACATACCAACAATGGTGAGACAATGGTGATAACATCACAAAGTGAACACAGCTGTCTGAAAGTACAGTTTTGTTTTTAGACTGTAAACAGAAGTAACGTCACAGACCGCGAGGCGCTGCACAACGCCGCCTGCTGTAAAACTGCTCGAGTCGAAACAGCGCTTATTTATAAAATTTAACGGTACCACTTTAAAATAAGTCTACTTTTATAAAGGGTTTATAAATGGTTTACAATTTGTTTATTAATGGTTACTAATTAGGTTGTAAATGCCTTGAAAATCATCAATAATCTGCTATAACACATACGTAGAAAGGGCAGCAATACAGAAGGCTGTGGGTTCACTATTTGGCAAACAACAGGTCATTGTTGCCCTTTTTACATATGTGTTAAAACTGATTATTAATGATTTTTAAGACCTTTACAACCGAATTAGTAACCATTAATAAACTAATTGTAATTAACCATTTATATACCCTTTATAAAGGTAGTCTTATTTTAAAGTGGTACCAGTTTAACAAACACGACAATGAATGTATTCTATCTGTAATTTCAGTTTGTTTTAGTTAGTTTTATAAACTCTCAAATCAGTTCCAGTTAGTTACTTTTTTTTTTCTTTTAATTATTTCAGTAAACCAAAACCTTTGTTCGTTATTTTGTTCGTTTTCGTTAACGATCATAACCTGTTCGCAAGCTGCCCTTAGATAGGCTAACACTGCTCTCCCATGATTCCGAGATGTCAGTGTAAAACATCTCCTCTTGTACTTAAACAAATGTGGCATCAATTGAAAGTTGAGAAAAGCTTAATGCAAATTGGTGCCACATTTGATACGTTTTCAGTCTAAACCACACATTCTGTTATTGTCTGCAGAAACAGCCACTTGTAAGAGTTAAATAAGAAGTGGATCAACTTAAAAAAGAAAGAAAGCACAGAAAGCATGCGCAGGCACTCATCATTCATAATGATAATCGATTCAGTATGATCCTCTCCGGGGTTTTTATTTTGCTGCATCCAAAAAAACGACGCCAGCGTGGACGTATGTAGGTCCGTCCTCACCGAGACATGAAGCAGAAATGTGACTAATGTGAAGTCGTTCGGCTCTGATTCGTGACGCACTGGATGTTTTTTCCGCAAAGCCACATCAGCATGCAGTTGGTGTCCAACATGCTCCAAAAGTGTCAGTCACTCATAATGCATGTCTGCACTTCGTGATGCCTCATGAAGCCTGGTCTGCTTCTCATTACTGCTTTTCACGAACTTGTGACCTTATTTCTGTATGCGAGCATCAAAAAATCTAATTGAATGTTCTAGCTGCACACACGGACTGGCTGACAGTAACATCCCCAACTAACATCAGCCAATAAAACCAAAGAGAGTGGCCATCCAAACAGCAATGAAGCCAGTACCATAAAGAGACAGCATGTCTGCTCCTCTATTATATTATAAAGCAACCTCAGCCCTAACGTCCCACTGAGATACTGGAGCTGAGGACATGAATTCAAGGCTTCAGAGCTTCACAGGCTGAAGGATGGTGGAGGACGTCACTCTGCTCTCGGCTGGGTTGGGTTGTGGAAAGGGTGTGTTGGAACCAGGACTTAAAGGGTTTCAGATTTGTATCCAAGGGGTTGCAATTTGGGGAGGTTTGGGGTGGAGGTTAAAACTGTAGTGGGGAAATTTTGAGGTGGGTGTGGTGCAACTCTCAACTTTTTTTTTTCCCATTTTCTCCCCAATTTACAAGGCCAATTACCCAACCCACTCGCCCTATCACTACTAATGCCCCAACAACAGGAGGGCAAAAACTAGCATATGACTCCTTCGACACATGTAAAGTCAGCAACCTATTATGCATTATGAATTGTGATTATAATGCATCATTGACTGTGTTTATACAATTTCTATGTCAATACCAAGAACCTCAACAAAGCTGCCTTAATAAAGCATGCTATGTTTACTTGTAACTGTCACACCTTAGCCTGTGTCTATCCTGTGTTTTTCCTTCTTTTGGTTCTATGTGCTTCTGCCCTCTGTTTTCCTGTCTTGTGTTCCCAGCCATGTGCTTTTTTAAACACATGACATTGTTTTGTTATTCTCCTGCCTCCAGCCTCCTCACGAATCATCCTGTGGATGCAATTGTCACACTTGGTGCCATAGTCATTCCCTTCCCTCCTACACCTGTGATTACCAGTGATCTCCCAGCTCCATTACCCAGAATGCACCACACACTATCATCCTTTATTCATTCCCTCGCATCACTGACAATATGACACTTCCCCAGATTTCACCTGTTCACTTTACTATCTATACCTTCACTGCATTTCACTCACTCCCTGCTGAGTATTAGATATGGTTCTGTCTATCAATACAAAAGTGTTTTTATCTTTCCGGGTACTGTTTATTCTGTGTTTGACCTATTTTTTGTTTTTTAATTATCTTCTTATTGACCTGAACTGTCTCAACATTCTTGGTAAAATTCTTGTCTCATCCCTGCCTGCCCATGAGAGCAGTGTCCTCTGGGTGTTTAAGCTTCATCTCTCAATACTGTTCAAAGGAAGCTCACATGTCCCTATCACTGAATAAGTTCAAAATGACAATGGATTTAATAGGGTGTAACTATTTTTTTTTTTCACTTTCTCACCTTATTTTTAGACTTAGGCTATAAGAAATGGCTAATATGTCAAATTATTACAATATAATACAAAAAAATACAACATAACTTTTTAATCAACTGATTACATCCCAAAGTCAGAGAAAAATAAGGCTGTATGAAGAAAGATTAGAAGGGATTTGCGTATTTCTTCCTCTACAGGAAGATTTTTTTTTTCTATGTTTAAGAGCAAAGTTAAATAAGACCTCCCAGATTGTTGGTATGGGTGTTTTAATGCAATATTATTTTATATTGAGGTCTTAGAGCAACACATGCCAACACTGCCTTCAAGATCTTGGGATGTCCATGCAATGCAACACAAACATTACATGGCATGGCAGTGGAAGAAGAGTGTACAAATACTGGACTAAAATAGTATACTGGACTTTAAGTATAACACATATGGTTAGGTTCTTACCAATAAACAGCCTATATTGCACCATTAATCAGTAATTATGAGTATATTAGCGTACAGTCAGGTACATGCGTTTTTGATTATTCTTGATGCTGTATATATATGCGTTCTTTATAGATTCCAGGATTGCTCCATCTCCACCATATGAAAGCAGGTTCTCACCCAGTTTCTCGTCAAGCCCTTGGCGTTTATGGGCGTGTGTAACATGTGGAACCAATACGCAGGTCACTAATGACTTTAACAGGTGGCGGGAGGCTCCAATCAGCGAGGAGAAGCGAGAAGGAGCAAACAGAGGAGCGTTTCTGGAGGTGAAGCAGTAATTACAAGCAGAGGAAGCTTGTTTGCACCTCAGCTTGGGCCTCACATTGTCAGAACTCGACTTTTCTTCATGGTGTAAAAAGCTCATTCATCATTGTTGTGGAAAGACACGCTGCCTGAATGTTCTGCACCTCGCTATGATGTTTCCACTACATTCAGCATCTTTTATCACTTGTGTAGATCTGGCAACATGAGCGGCTTCAGCCCCTAGCTGTAGCAGAGCCTCTTCTAAACAAAAACAATGCGTAGGTTGTTGCCAGAATGAAAAAAGAAAGAAAGAAAGAAAGAAAGAAAGAAAGAAAGAAAGAAAGAAAGAAAGAAAGAAAGAAAGAAAAATGAAAGAGAATGAAAGAAAGATGAAGACAGAGTGAAAAAGAGAGACAGAGAGACAGAAATAAAGATTTGAAGACAGAGATGGAGTGAAAGAGAGAAAAAGAGAGTTGAAAGAGAGAAATGGGAGAAAGAAGCAGCAAGACGAAAGAAATAAAGAAATAGAGGAAGGAATGAAATAAAGAGATGGAGAGAGTGACAGAGAGAGACAAAAAAAAGTTTTAAAAAAGTTCGAAAGATTTGAAGACAGAGATGGAGTGAAAAAGTTCAAAGAGAGAAAAAGAGAGTTGAAAGAGAGAAAAGAGAGTTGAAAGAGAGAAATGGGAGAAAGAAGCAGCAAGACGAAAGAAAGAAAATGAGGAAGAAAAAACAAGAGGAAAAAGAAAGAAACAAATAGATAAATGAGAGAGATGATGAGACAGGTAGAAAGAAAGAAAGAAAGAAAGAAAGAAAGAAAGAAAGAAAGAAAGAAAGAAAGAAAGAAAAACAAAATGAGGAAAAAAATAGAGAAAAAAGAAAGAAAATGAGGAAGAAAAAACAAGAGGAAAAAGAAAGAAACAAAGAGATGAATGAGAGAGAGAGAGATCATGAGAGGTTAAAAGAAAGAAAGAAAGAAAGAAAGAAAGAAAGAAAGAAAGAAAGAAAGAAAGAAAGAAAGAAAGAGAGAGAGAAATCTGCCAGTAATTTTATCTATTTTGCTTGGCTGGTTAAACATATAAACATGTACAAACAGTGTAAAACATCCATTGTCTTTTCTCTAAAATCCATAAATCATCAATTATCCTCAGTACAAACAGTTCAAGAACAGCTGAAACTCTGAAACTCCAAATCAAGCTCAAGCTGCAGTGAATGGTGGTGCTCCATTTTAGGATTCATCCAGAGCCATCCTTATGAAATAAGAGGTAAAAATCAGGAAATACTGAACAATATAAGGTTTAGTTGGCCTATAACAGTAGTAGATGCCTATTTTGCCTTTCTAAACATGTATTTTGGATGAATCACAACCAGATGCGGGCAGATGGCATTGTTTCAGTGGGGTAGTGTGCTCCTCGTGTTCAAGCCTTGTATTTTTCTGGGTTACAGAAGCTGTTTGTCCAAGTTCTCTTGATGAAATGCTCAAATCTTGTTGAGTAAAGCTGAGTAAATCGAGGTGAGCTTAAAAACAAATATAAAAAGAGCTCTGTTAATGGTATTAATGTGGTATTAATGTTATTTATCTATTTTCTGTAATTAGTGCCACTACCAAATACTGTGCTGTGTTCTAAGCTAGGGTTTTACAGTGTATTCATTTTATTTTTGTTATTTTGAGTACAATTGAGTACAAGCTCTGATAAAAGTCTATAAATCTGTACACTGCAGTTGCAGTAAGTCAAAGATAGGTGGTGCAGTGTTGTTGTGCACTGAGACTAATATTTCTGCTCAGCAAGTGCTGATTGTCTTTATTTTGCTTTTATTTCATATTTGTTTTATTTCATATACATTTTTATATTTCATAAAAATCCCAGGTGGGATCTCTCGGAATAAAAGAGTATTTTGTCATTTGGTGTGCGTCCTTTCCCCAGTGACACAAACCTTCATAAATATGAATTTAATCTGTTTAACTGAGGTTTTGTATCTCTCCCTCTCATTTCTTTAGCTCGGGGATCTTTGCTCATGCAGTGATTTCCAGTTCAGGATCATGCCTGTTTTTAATACAGTCCTACCAGAGGGCCTGAAGATCACCAGTACTGACTGTTGTTGGCCTTGTTCTTTGTGCACAGCCATTTCTCTAGATTCTCTTAAAGGATAACTGTGGTGTAAAATAGACTTTTGGTATAAAATGGACCTTTGGCACCGCCAATACTCCTGGCACTGGCTGCTACGTACGTACTCTACATAGACTCTGCATAGCGTAGCAGCCGGTGCCAGGGTAATAGCATAATGGCGGCACTCTGCGCTAAAGCTAGCGTTATATTAATGCTTCATTTTAAATGTCAGGGCTCTCCAGATTCTAGCAAGAAAGTGTGGAGCTACTTTGAGCTGGATAACGGTGGAAAAAGAGCTCACCTGAATCTTAAAGGGAATGGAACTAACCAGTGTGCTACAGATCGCTACATTAGGGCCCTTTTTTTCTCTATTTTTTTATATCAGTTTTTTTATATACAGCTCTGGAACAAAACAAGAGATCAGTTTCTTTGATTTTACCAAATTAAAAACTTGATTATAAACCAAATTATAATCAAGAGGAAGATGGATTATCACAAGCCATCAAACCAAACTGAACTGCTTAAATTTTTGCACCAGGAGTGACATAAAGTTATCCAAAAGCAGTGTGTAAGACTGGTGGAGGAGAACATGCCAAGATACATAAAAACTGTGATTAAAAAACAGGTTTATTCCACCAAATATTGATTTCGGAACTCTTAAAAATTTATGAATATGACCTTGTTTGCATTGCATTATTTGAGGTCTAAAAGCTCTGCATCTTTTTTGTTATTTTAGCAATTTCTCATTTTCTTCAAATAAATGCTCAAAATGACAATATTTTTATTCTGAATTTGGGAGCATATTGTATGTAGTTTATAGAATAAAAGAACAATGTTAATTTTACTCAAACATAAACCTATAAATAGCAAAATCAGAGAAACTGATTCAGAAACTGGATGGTCTCTTAATTTTTTTCAGAGCTGTAAAGTCGTGTGAATTACTTGCAAATTGCTAATCTAGCTGTTTTCTATATTTTATTGTGAATAAAATATGGGTCTGCTTGCATCATGTTTTTATTTACATTTCTTACAGCCTTTTAAAACTGGGGTTGTAAATTTGCGACTATTTTCACAACATACTCCAACTACAAAAACTATAAATTAAATTATATATATATATATATATATATATATATATATATATATATATATATATATATATTTATATATTTTTTTTAACTTGGGTTGCTTGCATTGCTGGTCACTGACTGCAGCATGGGTTCCAGCCCTGCAGTTCAGAGCTTGCCCTCTATATCTCATTTCAGAGCTGATTCAGGCAAAGCCGGGGCTTTTCCTTTATCCAAACAGTTTCTGTTTGAGTTTTTCAGCAGAGCTTGATTCATTGAATAAAAGTCTCCTACAGGAGACGCGGTGGAGGCAGAGACAACAAACCACCCAGAAAGTACCACCATCAGCACTTGCTTTGCAAGACTGAGGAAGGAAGGAAACAGTTCAAAGCCTTTATACCTCAGCGTTACATTTCCCTCTTCCTGCAGTGGAAGGTTGTGTGTCTGTCTCAAGGCCGTGCTGTGTGTAGTGTGTATCCTCTCTGCTGCTGCTGCTGCTGCTGCTGCCGTCCACTCGGATCATTAGCCGGTTGGATGCTCTTTTATTTGAAGCAGAGATTGTTGATGGGGTGCTGGTAGTGTGTGATAATTCAAGATACAGTACACTCACTGTAAAATTATTGCAGCCAGAAAAAAGTGTCAGATAACAATGTGATTCGGATTGAAGGTAAAGATTTCCAAGAACAATAAATGATTAAAAAATATATTTGATTGGTGCGGGAAACATAGAGACTTGTAGTGTGTAAAAGCATGTGTAACAAAACATACCAGACATCTCAATATAAAGTTGTAGAGGTTCCTAAGGGTGTCCTGCAATAATCCATCCAATGCAGTTTTATACAAAAGTGTAACACAAAGGTGTGAAATGTGTTCACATTCATTCCTCTGTAGGTAGAAGTATATATACTAAGGTTTAAAAATACTCCTGAAAAAGTTGAATAATGAAGTCAAGCTTTTTATGTGAAAGTGTAAAAGTACTGGTTTTAAGTATAAAAGTAAAAGTAATGTAAGTAAAAAAATGCAAAAAAAAAAAAGGACAAAAGCTTATAGGCTGCACGTCAGAGACCTATAATGCACTTGTTTTATTCTATAAACTAAGAACAACATTTCTCCCAAATTCCAAATACAATATTTTTTCGTATAGAGCATTTATTTGCAGAAAATGAGAAATGACTGAAATAACAAAAAAGATGCAGGTATTTCAGACCTCAAACAATACAAAGAAAACAAGTTTATTTTAATAAAGTTTTAAGAGTTCAGAAATCAATATTTGGTGGAATAACCCTGGTTTTTAGTCACAGTTTTTATTAATATTGGCATGTTCTCCTCCACCAGTCTTACACACTGCTTTTGGATAACTTTATGCTGCTTTACTCCTGGTGCAAAAATTCAAGCAGTTCAGTTTGGTTTGATGGCTTGTGATCATCCATCTTCCTATTGATTATACAGTGCCCTCCATAATTATTGGCACCCCTGGTTAAGATGTGTTCTTTAGCTTCTCATAAATTGAGTTTTGTTCAAAATAATATAGGACCACGATGGGAAAAAAAGTAAAGTCCAACCTTTAACTCAAGTGAATTTTAAGGGGGAAATAAAATCCCTGACTAAGAAATAATTATTCTTCATAAAATCACCTGTTCCACAATTATTGGCACCCCTAACAATTCTTAGGAAATAAATTTAATAAAAGTATTTCTGTCACTTCTACAGTAGTTTACGAAGTTGATCAGAGTATGTAGGAACATTTAATTAGTAATTCACAACTTCCTGTTTCCCTGGGGTATAAATATGACGTGACACAGAGGCCATTTATCTTCAACATGGGAAAGACAAAGGAACATACCATTCAAGTGAGGCAGATGTGTGTTGACCTTCACAAGTCAGGCAATGGCTACAAGAAAATCGCTACTCGCCTACACCTGTCCATATCTACTGTCAGAGGAATTATTAAGAAGTTTAAAACAACTGGAACAGTGGTAAACAAGCCTGGACGAGGACGCAAGTTTATTTTGCCACCACGCACAGTGAGGAGGATGATAAGAGAAATAAAAAGTTCTCCAAAGCTCACTGTTACAGAATTGCAACAAATGGTAGCTTCTTGGGGTCACAAAGTCTCCAAAACAACCATCAGGTGCTATCTACATGCCAACAAGCTGTTTGGGAGGCATGCACGGAAGAAACCATTTCTCACTCACAATCATAAACGCAAACGTTTGGAGTTTGCTAAGCGGTACTGGGACTTCAACTGGGACCGTGTGCTTTGGTCAGATGAAACAAAGATAGAGCTTTTTGGCAACAAATGCTCTAAGTGGGTCTGTTTCTCTTCTAAAGGCCCTGGGAACCTTGTTAGGGTGCATGGCATCATGAATGCTCTAAAATACCAGGACATTTTAAAACAAAATCTGGTGGCTTCTGCCCGAAAGCTGAAGATGGGTCGTCACTGGGTCTTTCAGCAAGATAATGACCCTAAACATGTGGCCAAATCTACACAGAAATGGTTCACCGCACACAGAATCAAGCTCCTCCCATGGCCATCTCAGTCCCCAGACCTCAACCCCATTGAAAACCTGTGGGGTGAGCTGAAGAGGAGAGTGCAGAGGAGAGGACCCAGGTCGTTGGATGATTTAGAGAGAATGTGCAAAGAGGAATGGTCAAAGATCCCTCTTTCTGTATTCTCCCATCTTGTGAAACATTACAGGAGAAGATTAGGTGCAGTTTTGTTGGCAAAAGGGGGTTGTACAAAGTATTAACATCAGGGGTGCTAATAATTGTGGCACACATGATTTGATGTTAAATAATTATTTCTTAATGTGGGATTTTTTTCCTACTGAATAAATTCACTTGAGTTAAAGGTTGTATTTTACTCTTTTTTTCCATCGTGGTCCTATATTATTTTGAACAAAACTCAATTTATGAGAAGCTAAAGAACACATCTTAACCAGGGGTGCCAATAATTATGGAGGGCACTGTATTTCGGAGGTTTTCAATTTGGTGAAATCAAAGAAACTCATAATTTTTAAGTGGTCTCTTCTTATTATTATATGCCTATTGTAAATGAATGTATTTAATAAAATGTAAATATATTAAAGAAGCCTAGTTGGGATGTTTGGCTTAAGTTCTCTTGAGTCTCTTCATGGATCATCTTCATACTAGTTTACATACGTCTGCTATGTTCTTGCTGGAGGGGGGGGGGGGGGGGGTGGACATGTGCAGGTGTGATGGATCACAGTATAAACCAATAGGGTGTCAGAATGGTATATGTTTATATTTTCCATCCAACCACAATCAGAGATTTAACTGGATTTTTTTAATTACTAGAAGCCGGAATGAAAACAAGCTGACATAAAATAGGAGTAACAAAGTTATTTTTCAAAATGTAACCAACCTTAACCAAAATTTAACCAACATTTCTACTTAAGTAAGATACCGTAAGTCTTACTTGACAGCTCTGATTCACACAGTTCCGCCAGATTTTATGGTAGAGATGTTGCTAACGTTCATAACTTTCCACACATATTTAATTACAAGGATAGGACTGACTGGCAATATGATTGGCTAAGACATAGCAGCTTTGTCTTTAAGGCAAGCTCTTGAGTTTTCAGAACTCTTCACGACTGCTATTCTATTCTTAGTCACCCACCAAGTTTCATTCCTGTCTGATGATTCATTCTTGGTGCAACTATTTTCTTTTTTATTTCTTTTTTGACGATGAGCATAAATATCCAGTTCATCTTGGCTGGTACTGATCCTTCACTGGCCATGCATTACATACGTGATCTGAGATAAAGCCAAGGCCGAAGTTGATCTCCGAGCAACAAGAAGAAACTTTCCAAAGAGTCAGAAAGTACCAAGCAATCTTGCCTCCCTCTCTGCTTTATAATGCAGCGGATTACTGCACTCGTTTATCCCTGTCATAAAGGCAAAGGATTGGTATGTTCACACCTTACCCCCCTTATCCATTTCCTCACGAAAATGAGGCAAGTTCACACACGGAGCCAAGTGGACCTGCCAAAATACCCTATAGGGATTTTTAGCTCGGAGCTCTGTGTGTTATATAGCAGGAGAATCAAAATTTATTGCTTTAAAGAAACTATGCCCCCCTCTGCTTTCACATTGTTCTGTTAGTGCCAGCTTGGAGGGGGTATATAGCAGTGCTAGCGAGTCCAGTGTGTGTGTGTCTGTTGGCTACAATGAAACATCTGGCAATAAAAGTCCTCTTCCCTTCAGCGACCTCAGCACACTTCAGCTGAGAGCGGTGTGAAGAACTCGGCCAAAGTGTTAAAGTATTCAATGCGTTCACTTTCTAAAGTTCTTCCAGCACATACCAAAAATGCTTATTTAGATCATTTGGATCAGCGTTTTGGAACACATACACTTGGTTGTCTAGAAAACCTGATTTTTTTTAAAAAGAAACATTGTTGTAAATGTGGTGCAAATCTGATTAACCTTTCAAACTATAAAAAAAACTAAAACTCAATGTGTATCAATTCATTGTTTTTTTTATCCTTGAACTGTTCAAATGTCTGAGCCAAGAACCATCCAGGCACCTTTCTTTTAAAAGCTCACAGATCATTAAAGGGTTAAAAAACTCAAGTATACATACTTACTCAATGCTTAGAGGAGAAAAACTCTTAGGGACTTCAAGGCCTATTCTATACCGTAAACTAAACTTTAAGAACTACCCATTTCTTTATTTCCATTTCTTCTTTTCAAAATAATCCAGCAGTGGTGTGCAGAGAAGGGGTGACAATAAGTGCATGTAAATAATTACATAATTTTTAAGCAGGAAATATTTATCATAGCTATTGTAAGTGTAAAAAATTATTTTATAAATTAACTAAAATAAAAAAAAACAGCAACTAATTCGAAGCATTAGTCTGTGTTTTTCAGTTGCTACAGGACTCTTATCTGACTGACAGCAGTTCTAACCAATCAAAGCTTTTTAAAATGGCTTCTGCCCCCACGTGACTGCGTGCCCCTTCTCCTGATTTTGAAAAGGGTGTAGTAATGAATCTATTAGCAAAGTCGAAGCAAGTCTAACCAATCAGATTCATGATTTTCACTACGGGGGCGGGGCCACGGCTGTGTAACCCCTTCTCAGCGCTGTGTTGAAGGTGTTACGCTTCTTGCTTAGTCATAAACGGAGCTCATGCTGGATTAATTCAATAGTTAGCGAACTATCATGGAACTGCGGCTGCAAATGAGACAGATATTGTGTCACATCATATTAAATAGCATTTTTAAAAGCTGTCCTTCAATGTGAAACTAATTCACAATAATAGGCCGCCTGACTGGTGAGTTTTTGTGTGTACTTAATGTTTTGGCTGCCCTGGTGTACTGTAGACATACAAATGAGTGATCTTTGCTGAACGCCTGTACTTGTAAGCAAATTAAGCATTGATTGTTGGGTCTATTGTACACTTTTGTAGTTTGTAGCTGTATTTGTGGGCTGTTGAAGTCGAGAGAGAGAATATGTAGTTATTGTAATATTTATCTATGTGTCAGTCGGCCGGCGGCGGGGTGGGGGTATGGGAGGTGGTTGCAGAAGGGGTACCCACTATATTCACTGCACGCCACTGTAATCCAGCAATGGTTCTCCAGCTGGTAGATCCAAACTGGTCCACTTTTGTGCTATAAAACATCTTGTGACATCTACTGCCACACAGAAGCTTTCAGTGAAAAGTCCTTTAACCCCCCAAAAGAGGCATACTTTCCCTATTTGTACACTACAGGTTATTGAAGTTCTTTTCACAACTTCGCACCAGCTCTATTTTTGCCAGTTTCAGTCCCTTTGCGAATGAGATGTTTAAGTGCTCTGTCACTTTTATGCAAATACAGTGGTATAAAAATGTTTGGGCACCCTTAATAAATTTCATGATTTTCAGATCAGCAGTTTCAGTTTAATGTATCTTATAGCTGACGAAAATAGTGATATTTGATACTATGTATAGGATTTACAGAAAAGGCTGGGTACTTCAACAAGACAATGACCCTAAACACTAAACTCTGCTCAAAATCTACTAAAGCATTTATTCAGAGGAACAAGTACAACGTTCTGGACTGATCATCTCAGTCCTCAGACCTGAATATTACTGAAAATCTGTGGTGTGATTAAAATTGGGCTGTTAGTGATCAGAAACCATCAAATCTGACTGAACTGGAGATGATTTGTAAAGAAGCATGATCCAAAATACCTTCAACCAGAAGCCAGACTCTCATTGGAAGCTATAGGAAGTGTTTAGAGGCTGTTGTTTCTGCAAAAGGAGGAGCTACTAAATATTGATGTTATTTTTCTGTTTGGGTGCAAAATGTATTCACATGGCTAATTTAGTTTAAAGAATTTTTGCACACTTTCTGTAAATACCATGAACTTGAACTTGTTCTTCTGCTATATGATATATTTAACTAAAATTGCTGATCTGAACAATCAATGATTAATAAAGGAAAATCATAAAAATGATCAGGGGTGCCCAAACATTTTCATTTTTTTTATACCACTGTAATAATAAATTACATATGACTAGAGTTACTTTGAAATGCTAACAAAATTGGCATGATTTTCACTTTTGCAGCAATAATAAGTTTTGACTGAAGTTTTTTTCAATGCATATAAGAAAAAATATAAACTTGGCTAGAGTGAGTTGTAACAAATGTCAAATAACTAACCAATTACATAAGTACATTACAGTACAGCGAAAATGAAGCAACAGCACAAGACTTAAAAAGGGTTAAACATATTTCTGTGATCTCAACACTGAGAATGCCATATAACAGCATGATACATATATAATAACATAATTATGTCTTCCGCACAAATAAAGACATCTCAGTTATCATCATCTCTGCTCTTCACACCTGTTTGTGGGTAGAGGAAGCACCCGGGGGTGGGGCTGTTGTGACAGCCGTAAGAAAGACGTGCGAACAACCAACAGCTCAATCTCTATCCAACCCCCATATTAGTGGAGCTGCTGGGTGGAGGCAGTGAGCCGGTGCCTCCTCTGGCTGTGGGCGATGACTGAGCTATGGTGGGTCTCTCCGGATACAGGTGGAATATGACCTGTTATGTAACAAAGGTGCAATTTAGGGAGGATCTATTTGTGTTTAAATAAATAAATAAAGCAAATAATATATATATATATATATATATATATATATATATATATATATATATATATATATATATATATATATATATATACTGTTACATACCTAGTATATAAGCGTGGATGCTGGGGTTCTTCTCCCTTCTGTTCTGTAGAAATAAGGTCAAAATGTCTGCCAGGTTGTCAAATTTGCAACCACAGGATGTGTAAAGATCAGAGTCAGATTCGTTTACTCATTTGGTGGACCTCCCTTCTCCAAGAACAATGGTCTCAGACTGCCTTCATTGAGTTTACAGTGCAGATGCCCAGTTTGGATACCTGGTTTCAACAGTAAATGTGTAGCACTTATATTTTTTTATTCGGAAACAATATAATTATACTTCATATTTGTTACCAGAGCGCTCAAGTCTGTTTACCCCAAATACTAACTGAAGCTATTGAGGTCTATAAAATAAATCACCTCAAAGAGTGAAATAAATGTTGGTCAAGACTGAGTACAGATATTTACAATACAATACCAAGTTCTAACAGCTAGATCAATGTGGCTTTTTTTAACCTCAGAATTACTGAAAAAAACGGCAAAGAACTTTGTGAGGCCAACAGCTAAATAACACCACATAACTGAAAATAGGATGATTAGCAAGCCAGCTGATAACTCAACTACAGCTCCAATACTCCATGCAATATCGAAATTTAGAATTATACACTGAATATAGAAAAAAAGTTTAGAGGAGAAAAATGAGATGGGGAAATTGGCTGTAATATGCTGTAGGACAGGAACCTATAGTGTGTTTTTTTTTTTTAGAATTACAGTATTGTTTACTTAGCTTAGCTTTACTTAACTTAGTTAGCTACCCCCCACCACCACCCTGCTGAATTAGAAGGGAAACATATTTATATGTGTTTAAAAATAGACCAGAAAATAGACGTTCATTGTTCACTTATAATCCGGTGCGCCTTATAGTGCGAAGAATACGTTACCCTTAGTAATGTTGAAAGACCTTTAGGAAGGAGGTGGTGCAGAAATGAATTATTATTGTCCATTCTTTATTTGTTCTGTGATAGGGAGCTGAAATTAGCTTAGATTAGCCTTTATTTTGTTTTATTTTTCGGTTCCGCCTTAAAAGCTGCAGCTTCTGCACCATTTAAGGTGGAACAGAAAAGTTAGTTAGCTAGCTAGCTACTGAGACAAACTACTAGCGATTTTTTTATGCTTGTTTTGAAGAATTCGACCATAAAACATTGAAACTACACATTAAACTCTGGTAAAATAGTGCTAAGTGTCACTTTGTGTTGCCATCCTCCAGCCTAACAAGAATCGGGATACCCCTACCCCTTTGGAGTGCACATGCAAAACAGAGGGGTGAGTGTAAGGGGTAGGGCCAAGGGGTGAAATGGGATTGGCCCTAAGTTTCCAGGTAAAAGTGCTGATTCAGCACCACCAAACTAGACTAGAACTTTGCTGCTTAGGAAAGTTGATGTGTGGTCAGATAAAAAGCTACTGATGTTGATCCAGTGAATAACCCTGGAGATGTCACAAAGAAGGATTTGGTGTCCTGAAACAAGCTTTCTTACACTGCAGATGCTGCACGCAATCCATCAGATGCGCTCCAATCAATTCCGCGGTACGGCCGCAGCAGATGCAGACACCATGGTGGAACTCATTATGGCTAGAACAATCTTTAAAGTCCTCTCTAATCCCTGGGATTCCTGCCATGTCACTACTGGGTAGATTAGCATTTCCCTTTCAGTACTGGATGGAAAATCAATAAACATGCTTGTTTGTTATCAGTAGAAAGCACAGAAGAAACCCTGATGACGTGGTTCAAACGCTGGGGCTGGAGGGAAAAAGATTGTTTCTTCCTATCAAGGTTTTTGCCAGGCTTCCAGATGGCAGATCTCTTTAAGAGAAGCCAAAGGACAACCACATCCATTCATGGCTAGGAATCGAATAGAGATTGCTTAATAATTGTAGGTGCCTGCCTTTAAAATCACACACAAAACCAGGCCATTTAGTGTTCTTACTAAACATGTAAGGGCTAGTAGTGCAGTATATATTGCAGCCTATTTTAGCACCAAAAAGTGACACCATAAGGCGATCCAACCATAGGGATTAAATCATCCTTTTTTGCATATTATTGAAGTAACCAATCTAATATATAACAAAAAAGAAACACACAGTGGGTAATATAAAAACTAAATACAGTCTTTTTTCAAAAGTTTATTCATATTTTCTGTTCCATCATATGTACAACGTTGGCACCAATTGCAGCAACTGGAGTCGCCGCTGTGATTGGTGTGGCGCAGTGGATAACACTACTATTTGCTAGTGCTAGTTTCAATTCCCAGTCTGGATGCCAAAGCTGTGCTACACCAGTAAAAGTCCTTGGGCAAGACTACTAACACTACATTGGTCCACCTTAGTAATAGGAATAAACCTGTGAGTCACTCTGGATAAAAGTGCCAGTTACATGCCATAAATGCCATAGATTTTTGGGTACCTCCAGCTCTTTATGTAATGTGTAGAGACCGTGTTGACCATGTTTCCCAACCCACCAACTCAGCAAGCTTCTGCACCTGCATATTGGCATCTGAATCTCCTAGGTAGCACAAGTCATGTGCATGTTGGGGTATGTGGTCAGAAATCTAGTGGTGTAGTGCAGTGGTATCCACGATGGGTCGCGAAGCCCTCTTGATTTTAAGGGGTTTAATTTTAATACTATATATAGTCTAGGGTAAGCAAAATTCGCCGTGCTGCGCTGCGCTCTCTCTGTCTCTCTCTCTCTCTCTGGCGCGCGCGCGGGCGCTCTCTCCGGCAGCGCGGAGCTGAATTCAGCGCGAGGCTGAATATAATAATATAATAATATAAGAATATAAAACTCAGTTTAGTTAAATAAATGAAAATGAGTGAGGGCCTGTAAAGTTAATCAATTATTGTCCAATATTTGGACAGGTTGAGGTTTTGGTGAGCTGTTTTACTGATTTGAAACTGAAACTGAAACTGATATTCTTTTTTTTTGTTTGTTTGTTTTTATTTTATATAAATTATTTTTTTATTCATTTTAAATAGTTGTATTATTTTATTGATCTAATTATTTTTTTCTTCATAAGATAAAAATTCCTTATGTTTTATGTACCAATTATACACTTACATCTTTTACATTTGGGGGGGTTATGTTGGGTCACCAAAGCTTACAATGGTAAAAATATGGGTCCCTGAAGAAAAAGGTTGGGAACCACTGGTGTAGTGTATCATGCCCAGTCGTGTAGTGTTTGCTCTATATTGGTTCAGAATCTATTAAAAACTTCAGTCCATGTCCAGTTTTTAATCTGCTCCAACTTTTAAAGTTGTGTAGTTTGTTCAATGTTTAACATAATACTAAATGTGTTGGTTTGCAAGGATGCTGAGGATACAGGTGCCTCCTAAAATGTCAGTAAAATATCATGGAAAAGTTACTTCATTTCAGTAATTCAGTTCAAAATACACAGAATGATTCAAGCATTTATTTCTTTTAACAAGACAATTAGAATATTACTGTATATAGGACCAACTGGTACTTTTGGCAGTGTGGGAAGTGTGCCAAGTCCTGCTGGAAAATGAAATCTGCATCTGTGTGATGCTCATCAGCAGAGGGGAGCATGAAGTGCTGTAAGATTTTGTGGAAAAAAAAATGCACTGACTTTAGACTTGATAATAAAACACAGTGGAGCAACACCAGCACATAACATGACTCTCCAAACCATCACTGATTGTAGAAACTTCACATTAGACACTAAAAAGTTTGTATTGTGTGCCTATTCACAGTACCTCCAGACCATTAGACCTTGATTTCCAAATAAAATGCTAAATTTACTGATGGTTCGTGGAGCCACAGTTTGGTGAGCAAAATGTTAGCAAAGTTAGCCTAGCGTCTTACGTCGTGGGCAAAAGAAACAATGTCAGATATCTGATCTGAGCTCTTTTTTATGTAGTCCTAAATTGGATCTAATTCCTGGCCATGTGATGCTAATGAGATGTTTGGAGCATACTATCCTCAGGATGGCTTTTTTCTGTTGTTATATATATATATATATATATATATATATATATATATATATATATATATATATATATATATATATATATATATAGGCTGAGTCTCAAATGGCTCTCTGCTCCCTATGTAGTGCACTACATCGATCATGTAAATGGGGCAACTGTGGTACCCATGTGTGTGTAAAAGCTATAGTTTCAAAACAGGTGCTCTATATACTGTTTCTGCACACATAAACACACACACACACACCATGCCCAACCCATACAGACTCACATTTACACTTTATATTCAAGTATTGTACACACACACACACACACCACTCCCAGAGCAAAGTAAATAATGGTAGAATGTCCTGCACGCCACACTGTTTTATAAAGCTGTGTTTGAGGCTTTCCAGCGTCGGCCCTGCCATCTGTAACGCATACACTCTCAGCACAGGTGGCTGTTAGCAATGAAACTCACTGATTGCAACATGGCATGTTGGGCCTTGAGATGCTACACGTAGCCTGTAATACGAGCTGAATCAACAGCACGTACCAGCAGCCTGCTGTTCTTTCCACGTTACTGGAGTTATGTCATCATGTCAAAGTACCACACAAATGTACTCAACACAAATGTTTTAATGTTGGCTGGGGATACCAGGCTTCCAAACCTAACTTTAACCCTTTGAACCCTAGGCTGTTTTGGTGTGTGTGTTTTTTTTTTCAGGTCTTATAACACAGTAATAATATCAGACAGACGCATGTCCTGATCTTTTTTACTCCAGAAGCCATACGGCTGCCCAAAAATAGAATCATTTAAAATGTAAAGAAGTAAACGAGGAAAATATAAATACATAAACAAACAGGGAAAATAAAGAGCTAAACTAGAAAAAATACAAGAAAAACTAGGAACAGAAATAAACAAGAAATAAACAGAGCGTAAAGAAAACCGTGAACAAACTATAGCAAACATGGCGAGACAAACGACAGAGGAAGGTGCAAAGAACGAGAGCAAACATAGACTAAATGGTACTTTATATACTAACAGGTAACAATGAACACCTAGGGAGACAGGTAACGGGGGGCGGAGCTACAAATTACAGACATGTGACGGAAAATTACAGGGGAAACACACTGGGAAACGCAGAAACACAGGGATACAGAGCGAGGGCGTGACAGGAAGCAGAATTGATATAATTTTAAATTGATCATGTTTTGGTCAAAATTTTACCAAGCGCCTGTTTATTTATTTTTTTTTACTTATTTTTGAATGTATAGACTTTAAATATATTCACACCTAAGATATCTTTTCAAAAATGGTTAGACTAGAGTGTATAAGAGATGAAAGCATAAGAATATTGATGATTTGAGTTCATTACATGGCTTATTAATTATTACTTTGACAAAATACATGGAGAGAGAGCATCAGGTGAAGTTATTTTTCTCGATAATCAATAATCACACCTCTAGGATACATGTAGATTAATAAAAGACAATGGATTTTTTCTTCTCTGATGGCACGGCCATATTCCAAGATGATATTGCCAGGATTTATGGGGCTGGAATTGTGAAAGAGTGATTCAGGGAGTCCAGACCTTAACCATATTGTGCAGCGGTCAGACTCTACCATCATTAATGCTGCAAGATCTTGGTGAAAAATTAATGCAACACTGGATTAAAATTGAAATAAATCTTGTGACACTGCAGAAGCTTATTGAAACAATGCCACAGTGAATATTTGATGCAATCAAAGCTAAAGGCGGTCCAACTAAATATTAGAGTGGGTAACCTTTTTCCTTTTGGTGGTGACTTTTTTTTTCTTTTGGCCAGGAAGTGTATATCAGCATTGTAGGTCTAATGCAGTCTTTGGATACCAGACATGTTTCAATTGATTGAATGAAAGCTCTTATGAAAGTTTGATTGTAAATGGTTGTAGGCAAATTCAGTGACTAAAACCCACACAGATTTCTGTGACGTACCACACTGTTTACATAATGAAATACTGCCTTAAGCTCTGCTGACAAGAGCTACCAGTTCTTAAACACAGCATGTTCCTATAATATCTATTACAACAGTTAGCTCCGACCCTGCAATGTGAAGTATTCTATGAGTGCCATTATCAGCCAGTAATGCACTGTAACTGAAGCTCTTTGTGTATTACTCCGCCACATACAGGGAACCTACCGAGCGACGAAGCAGCGCTTATAAGCCAAACAGAACAGCTACAAACAGAGCAGCAATGGAACTATTTTAACTTGTATTTTCTCGTCCTCTTTAACTCAAAATCTTTCAATAAACAGTGATGATGGAACTGTTGTACAATCGCAATAATAGACTCAAGGTTCGTGCTATAACGTGTAATATTGGCAATAGTGCCAATTGCTTAAATTATACATTCTGATCATGTTATGAGGTATTACAGAAAATATAATACTAAATGTTCCTTTAAATCCTATTGATTTTTAAATATACTTCTTGCATTCTCGTCTCCAGAGTCGTTTAGTAAAGAAAAACATCTACAAATGTGTCAATTCATGAACTGGATTCAACTATTGCGTTATACCGTTGACTCTTATAATAGGACTGATCCAGTATAGGAGAAAATCTAGTCTACTGTAGTGTACTATAGTGACGTTAGCAGCTCATATATTGGGTGATTAAAGATTCGCACTTCCACAGCTTTTTGAAATGATGGTAATTTCATGCTAGTGCGTAATCTGTCCCAGGTGACAGTGATACAGTGATACAGTGATAGGGGTTGGAAGGTCCCAGTGATGGCTTAGTTCTAGTTAATGTGTTCCATATAGCATCACTAATCTGTGCTGAAAAAGTTCCCATGAGAAACTGACATATAGAATTACAGCGAGCACCTGCAACTTTGGCAGCGCAACTGGCCTTATATGATACAGTACTCTGTGGAATGGTGGGTCAAGTGTGTCATGTGTCGGAGCTGGAGAACCATCATTGGGCAGATCACTGGGCGATTTAGTAATGCCTCTCATGGTGTCCCAATGTGAATTACAGGATAACCCCCCATCAGAGCTTAATAACTCTATTCTAAACCTCAAATCAAGTCATGAAGCCAACTTAGCACCATGCTAAGTCTCAAAATGAAGACTTCATAAGATCTTAGATATTAGCTGTGTGTTCTGTTCTAATTTGACGTATCCAATGTGATATTCGCTTCCTTTGTGATTTAGCCAGCACAATGCATTGTTCCTCTGTGACTGTGCAAGAGGAACACCTTGGGTTTGGTCCAGGGTCTCAGCATGTTGCCCTCACACAGAGAGATGGATTCCACAGTCCACAGTCCTCTCTCTTTTCATATTTCTCTGATTTTCTCATCTCAGCTTCACATCCTGCTTCACTTTCTCTCTCTCTATCAATGTTAGCTGTACTGTACATCACATCAGAAGCAGTGCACCACTGCCAAAGGTACATTTCTAGCTCTTCTCATGTTCAGAATGGGGGTCTGACTGTTCATAAACACATACTTTTGGTGCAACAAGTGCCAAAATCTGACTTGGATGGACAGAACTGGGGTATTCTGTACAAAGGCTTTTGGATCATGTAACAACTAAAGTCTCTAGAAGCTGTTACCTGCTCCTCAAAGTGAGGATATTAGTTGTACTGAAGTACTGAAGCTGTTAACGGATGTTGGCTGGATGTTTATCAGTATTAAGTAGCATTAAGCCTTATTTAATATCCATCATATACAGAGTAACAATGTCTAAAGAGATAAAGAGCCATTGGAAGAGTGTGTATTATGGAATTGATGAGGTCAGGATGCTGGATCATCACCACTGCACCTCATCCTCAGAGTATTGGATGGAGCACCATTCTGTCCACTGCTCCACAACTCAATGCCGCAAAGCTTTAAAACCACACTATATGCTTTATTCACATATGCCACCATCATCTACCAAAATGAAAAGGCTGTGAGGGATGGAAAGAGTGTTGTATCGCTGGGTACTAGTAGTGCCGCCTGACAGCTGAATTCCCAAATACACTTGGGAATCGTGTAGAGGTCAAACCTTTCATAGTTTTCTCAAAGATCCCGTACTTCACAGTGAATGGATTCACAAAATCAGTAGAGATCACCATTTCAATTTAAGATGTATGTTACTATGCTAGCTAGCTAAGGCTAGCCATATTAATATTACCCAGCCAGCCAATCTATCCAGATGAATGTTAGCAGAAAGACAGCTAAAGCTAGCGAAACCTGGTTCTCCGGCTATGATTTGATTAACCCTAAACTGGTTATTTTCTCAATTTAAGGTCAAAACGAGTGGAGGGGGTAATGTTAGTCAAGCCATAGCTCTTTAGAGTAGCCTGCTTAGCTAGCTAGCTAGTTAATATTGTAGTGTAGGTAGGTAGGTAGACAGACAGACGGAAGAATGGAAGGACATATAGATACTTTATTATTCCTGAAGGTAATATTTCAGCATTGCTATTAACTGAAACCCATTTCAGGTGACAAAATTACAAGATGTGCAAAGCTGATATCTGTGCAAGAGGTGCTATTTGACACTTTAAATCATTAAATCATTCCATAAGTTTTTGGAATCTTCATAATTTTTTATTAATCTACATTACAATAAATGTTAAAACAATGAAACAACACTGAATTTAAGGTGTATCCAAACTTGCTGTTGACTTTCCTGCATTAATATTTCATTTTCAAAATGTACTGGATCCTCGAAAATCCCCATATCATCGTCTTTTCGTCTTTGGTCCGGAGAACACGCCATCCATTTGTTTGGAAAAAAAAAGATCTGGAGTTCTACACTGCCTGGCCAAAAAAGTCAACCACCAAAAAAAAAGGTCACACTCTCTTATATTTAATTGGACCACCTTCAGCTTTTATGGTGACACGCATTCGCTGTGGCATTAATTCAAAAAGCTTCTGCAGTGTCACAATGTTTATTTATCCAGTGTTGCATTAATTTTTTACCAAGATCTTGCAGCAGCATTGATGATGGTAGAGTCTGACCACTGCACAAAGCAGCTTCTCCAGCGCATCACAAAGATTCTCAATGAGGTTAAGGTCTGGACTCTGTGGTGAACTCTCTCTCAATCCATGTGTGAAAATGATGATCTCATGCTCCCTGAATCACTCTTTCACAATTCCAGCCCCATGAATCCTGACATTGTGATCTTGGAATATGGCTGTGTCATCAGGGAAGAAAAAGTACATTGATGGAATAACCTGGTCTATATTCAGTATATTCAGGTAGTCAGTTGACCTCATTCTTTCAGCACATACTGTTGCTGAACCTAGACCTGCAGACCAACTGCAGCATCAACCAACCCCACATCATTTACTTAGATAAATCCAGGTAGAGCCTTTTTTTTGTTGTTGTTGTTTTTGGCCAGACAGTGCATAGGGTCTGATTACAATACACATTTCCACTGCATGGTGGTCTATCCTAGATGTCTCTGAGCTCTGAGACATTGATGCCGCCTCTGGTCAATAAGTTAAATAAGAGGTTAAAGCCATGCTTTAAGAAGGCGGATGCTTCTAGGGAAAACTGCAGATTGAACATCTCTCAGGTGGTGGTCTACTGTATGAGTGATTGCTGTGATGGTTGGTTTCTGTGTGGAATCACCCATCCTTCTTTCTTATTCTGGGCAAGTGCAATGCCCTGGTGGAGGGAAGCTGTCAGCCAGGGGTCATTTCTTTGAAACATGCAGTGCAGCCATGGAGAGGACGGACACAGAGGAGGTAGAGAGAACATCGTCAGTTATGGAGAAGTAAAATGGGTCAGGATAGACATATTGAGCTCCCTGAGCTGCCACAGGAAGAACAGAACTTTCCTGACGACGGTGGAAAGGTTACTGTCTCACTCACAGGTACAGCAGATGGTGGTCTCCAGGAATTTGAATTAATCAACCATTCACATCTGTGCTATTCATTAATGAGGAAGAGCAGCCAGATATTTGTTCTTGGAACCCCATCTTTCGTTTCCACTGTTCTGTGCATGTTTTAAAGGCAGGTTGTTGTGTACGGATCAAAACACGAGACTAATTATACACCAATTAGGCCTAATATAAGTTAAGATTTTTAAATTTGCCATTTTATCAGCTATTTACCAGAGATGTTCACAAGTATATATTTCTTGCAAGTCCAAATCAAGTCTCAAGTCTCAAGTCTTTGGTCATGTGTCTTTTTTTAACTTCATATCAACGCCACTTAATGTAAACAAGTGTGACAAACAAACTACCATTCATGTATCTTTTCAAATATTCAATTACAAAGCTAGTAGGGAGCTAAGTTAATTTAAAAGTTGCATAGCTGATGCTGAGATATTCATGTTTGCTATATAAGTGCATCTCAAAAATATCATTGAAAAGGCACTTAATGTCAGTAATTCAGTTCAAAATGTGAACACAGCAATTAAAACCCCCAAAATTCAGTGTCTCTGAAAATTAGAATATTATGTAAGACCAAGTAGTACTTTTGGCAGAGTATGCAGTGTACCAAGTCCTGCTGGAAAATAAAATCCACATCTCTATAAAAGTTGTCCAGAAAAAACACTGCACTGACTTTGCACGTGATAAAACACAGTGGATCAACACCAGCAGATGACATGTCTCTCCAAACCATCACTGATTGTGGAAACTTCACACTAGACCTCAAGCAGCTTGAACTGTGTTTTCTCTCCTCTCTTTCTCCAGACCCTGGTTTCCGAATTTTTTGAATAAAATGCTAAATTTACTGATGGTCAGTGATGGAGTATCATTATATCAACCATTATTATTATTTTACACCGTTTGCAAGGTGTTTTTTTAATCAAAAGTTATGCATACATTTGGTAATTTACCTCATAGAGAAAAAGAATAAAAATTTACCTTATCAGTACATGAACTGGTATATTACCCACACTAACAGAAAGACCAATGGTGTCATCATGTGTGTTGTCCTTTCGACCATAAACATACAGTATGATGATAATAATGTTAGAACAACACTTGTGATAATAATATAAGGACAAGATGAGGACAAATCATGTTATCCTCAGAAAAATAAACTTGATAATAATCTCAGGACAAGACAAACATAATGATGGTCTCAGGCCAACACACATGATAAAACTCTTTTTACAGTGCAGGTAAAAATATAAAATAATCAACTCAATATTTATTATTATTATTGTAATTTCAAAGGTGCGATATACTCTACGTATCTCTGAAAAGAATTAAGAGAGCACTTCAGTTTTTAAACCAGTTTCTCTGATTTTGCTATTTATAGGTATATGTTTGACTAAAATAACAATTGTTGTTTTAGTCTATAAACTACAGACAAAATTTCTTCCAAATTCCAAATAAAAATATTGTCATTTAGAGCATTTATTTGCAGAAAATGAGAAATGACTGAAATAGCAAAAAAGATACAGAACTTTCAGTAAACAAGTTCATATTCATAAAGTTTTAAGAGTTCAGAAATGAATATTTGGTGAAATAACCCTGTTTTTTAATCACAGTTTGTATGCATCTTGTCATGTTCTCCTCCACCAGTCTTACACACTGCTTTTGGATAACTTTATGCCACTCCTGCTACAGAAATTCAAGCAGTTCAGCTTGGTTTGATGGCTTTTCTTGGATCATACACCTTCTTCTTGATTATATTTCAGATGTTTTCAGTTTGGTAAAATCAAAGAAACTCATAATTTTTAAGTGGTCTCTTATTTATTTTTTCATCCAGAGCTGTATATTAAAGCCCCTAATTGCTGTGAAAGACACCCAAAGTAGTGAAATCTCTATATTTCATGCTAATTATTCCACAGATGCCTCAGGGAAATAATAGATAGAGGAGACTCAGAGCAAGATGCCAAATAAACCAGCAGCTGTTTCAGACCTACTGCTGTGTGTTGTGTGTCGTGTTCTGTGGGTTCGGGCTTTGTGAAGTAGGCTACCGTAAAAATCAAGTAGGGCAAGGAAAATGTCGTTAAAGCCCAGAACAAGCGCCTCAAAGTCATAATCAGTTAATTACACAGTAAGAGCCTTGTCAACGGCTTCTTGTGTTTCACTGTACTGGTTTACGTCCAGCTTCACTTTCTCATGTTTATAAAACGAATTGTCAGACATTAAACGTGGCTTAAATCACAATTATGTCTGAGTACAGAAGAACATTGTGGCACTGGAGTGAAGCCATGAGGTCAGGAGAAGAGAATTTACAGATTTTCTCTGCTTTAATTGAGTTTCCTTGGACCGCACTGTGTGGAAAGCAGTGGGACGCTGCGTGGCCAGGTAGATCGATTCAGATTGCATTCGTTTTGGCAACAGTGAAGAAGAGCACAACACATTTAATATCTCCAGGTCCTGGCTGGAGATCACTGCTACTGACACAGCTGCTGGAATTCTGAAGAATGTAGGCCATTTTGGAAGCATATTGTGTAAGAGGTTTATATTGCCTTAACTCATTGCATTGTACTTGTCTAAGGGAATCTGTGTGAAAATAAACTGAAGGTATTAGTTCTAAAGCCAACTGGATTAAAAAATGAAAACAATCAATATATACAAATCTATGACCAACTTGCAAAAAAAATCAATTCTGTATTGATGCTCTATAGCAGGGGTCGACAGGCCACAAAAAAATAAATTCTTTTTTGAAGTGTAATGGGATGGAGTGCTACAGACTAGTAGCTCTCCAGCCCAGAGGGTTGTTGAACCCAATTGCATAACAGTTGAATTCAAAGCAGGTAAACCCAGGAAGAAAGGAACAAAAAATAATTGAACCCGTGTTGTGAGGGTCGCTGTCCAATACACTATCGCTGCCCCGGTTAGTGAATTGGGACACGGCCAGGAAAAAAAAAAAACGCCCTCATAAGGAGATAGGGAGCCCAAGAACGGGCGGAAAAATGATAACGGGCGGAAACTAAAGTCACGCCGAGCGCGACAGAGAGAGACAGGGGAGCTGATGAACTTGTTCTGTGCAACAGAGGTAACTCTTGATCTTCCTGATGTTTCCACAGTTCCATCATAACGTTTTTGAAAGTCCTTGCAGCTGCACTTGAGGATACTTTCAAAGTTCTTGTTCCTATTCTCTGAGTTTTGCTGTGACCTATTGGATTAATATTGTGACAGCACACCTGTGAAAGGGGGTGTGGCCATCGTGACCAGGTAGTCTGGAAACACATAGATACACAGATACAGGGAGGGAACGAACTCAAACATACCTTTATTTAGTAAACTCCCTCTCGACCACTACAAAACAAACTCTAACAAACATAATGACAGCCAATTGGGTTCTAATTGCTGCTCAACTTCAAAATTATTGGGTTTGTTTTGCCTCAGTCTTCTTCTCATGAGGCAAAACTGGGTAGAATTTCTCAATCAGTCCAATGCAACCCAGCTGGGACAGACAGGGGCTGCGCGTCCTGGCATGGGGCGGACCCACGATTCCCCTGGCTGCATAAATCACTGTTTATATTTACTTTTTCTTTCCACCTGCATTAGTGTGTTTGTCAAGACCATGATTCGCTTTCCAGCTTTCCAGCTTTTTCACCCCTACACAAGATAAATGTAATGTCCCTTTGTTTTGCTGTTCTTCCTGTTGACTCTTTCGTTTTCTGGCCTTTGTCTTTCTTCTCCTATGACTATCTGAACACCACCCCTAATATTTCTCTACCCTCCCATGATCTCTCACTCCATTATTTATATATCTGAGTTAGGCCTTGTATGGAGGGAAGGAGGGAGAAAGAACGAGAGAGAGAGAGAGAGAGAGAGAGAGAGAGAGAGAGGGAGGAAGACATTGATCACCAGGCAGCTGATTTGTCACTGGGCCTGGGCCCACTTGTTGGACTCTGCAGGTTGTTTCGATTACAGGCTTCTCCCAGTGCTTGAGCCTGAAACACATACAGCATATTCACCCTCCAGCACATGCCTGCACTGAGACCCCCCAGAGCTTTCTCCATGGTGACCTGGATTTACAGTAACACAGAAAAAAACATTAATTACTCTTCTTCTGGCTGCATGAGCTGTTTTTGCGGTGGTAGTTGTTTGAAACTACTTGAGTGAAGTCTGAAGCCTGGGATATTCCATCTCTGAAGTTGTGGCTTTAAAGATCTCTTTCAAATAAAATCCATTTTTTCTTGTTCTGTGTGAAATACTATAGGTCTCTCTAAGTTGTATATGATGCTGCATATAAAACTGTTTCTTAGCCACCACTGTCTGCAGTAGCTAATAAAAGAAAATCCTCAGAAATACGAGTTGATCAGAGAGACATTAGTTGTGTTTGTCAACCAGTGACTTCATGGCCTCGCCCAACTCGAATCAGGACCGCCAGCAGACAGAGCTGAACCCAGGCTGGTGCAGAGCCAAAACTGTCTCGTTAACTAAGGAGAAGCTTACAGCTCTGTTTAAAGCTTCTGAATACAGCAGCTAGTTAAGGTAAATTTAGCTAACTAGGTTTAAATTGGATCTCCGGTTGATTCTGCGTTTTACCAAGACCTTAAATATACACTAGGGAAGCACGGTTTGACAAGGTAGCACGACTCGACAGAACACCGGTCAAAGCGGGCACCGTTCGTGTGGGATTTTATGGTATAGAACGAACTCTGGGGCTTCAACAAAGTGAATCTGCCGAAGCACAGAATCACCAAGTTAGAGGTAAGAGTTTAGAAGCCTTAGTTTAGCTGAAAGAAACTTTATCAATCTAGGGCGTTGAGGGTTATCCGCTCGGCATTGCTGTTAGCCAATCAGAGGCAACATGTTTGCATGTATGAATATTCATGAGCAAAAGCCCAAAACCTGTAGTTCAGTAGAGACCAGTAGTTCAGTGAACTAAAGCAGGGCTAAATAGAAACACCTGAGCAATTTTTTTTTCACAAAAAACGGCTCACATGGCATTCATTCATACTAGAGACCACAACTAGACATTTAACCCTCCTGTTGTGTTAATTTTTTAGAAACAGTAATGGTGTTCCAGGGTTATTTTGAACTGGTACCTGCTTAATAAACCAAAAGATGTTTGAAACCCAAAAAAATCCTTTTTTTTTTTTTTTCCATTACTAATTATTCAATCAATATTTAGTGCAATGGAGTTCCTCACCTCTAACAGGTAGTGGTTCAATTAGGTTAAATCACTAATTTTTCATAAAAAAATATACATGTTCAAGCTTTTTTTTTTTAAATGTTTAATTACTTTATTACTTTTGAAAGACCAACATATAAAACAATAGTTTTACATAACATTAAAACATAACATTGCAATGTTGTTTTAGGTTAGTTTTTGCAGGGGGTGGTTGTTGCAAATAGGTGAGATGAACCATTTTCATATTATATGTTGATTACAGTAATTAAGGCAAACAGAAGAAGTTTCATACTGAAAAAAAAAATACTTTTAATTATTTTTTCTAGATCTTCAAACTTTAGAACGGATCAAATTGACCTGGAACATAACAGGAGGGTTAAAATTAATCTAAAAACAATAGACTAAGACCTTTTAAACAACATTAAGTTGTTTTAAACAAGGTTATCTATACATTGCAACTTCTAAAACAGTTCAAATATTTGTTTGTTGCACAAAGTGCATGGATCTTATTTTCGATGTTAAATGCATGCCTCCCTTTATCCTCTTTATACAGCAGTCCTAAGACCCTGGCTCCAGAAGACTGCTGAAGCTTTTAAAGCTCATGTTGTTTTAATGCAATTTTTCTTCCTCATAAGATGTTTTTATCTCAACATCATCTGTTCTGTCCATCTGTGACTGCAAAAAAAAAAAAAAACGTTCTGCTTAAAGACTCCTTTACTGACAAAACCTGATAACAGTGTGACAAATTTATCTCTGTAAGCTTTTATTACAAGACATTAGCTGCCCCAGAGGGGTTGAGTTTAATGAAAACCACCCTGTGCACCATGTTCTTCTAAATCCCGACTCTCCGGCATTAGTGAGAGGCCTACCTTGGGTTACCAGGAACTCGAGAGCAAAGAGCAATGAGAAACTGCAACATGGTTCAGAAGGGTAGAGGAGGAAAGCTTGAACATATTGTCCAGCATCCATCAAACTATCCAAACTCAGTAAAACCATAGTTAGTTAGGCTGAAATGTGTGGAAATATGAGAAAAGAAAGGTCCAAATGCAAATTGAACACCTGTATATGGCCTCTAGATCTAGATGAGTGTTCAAAGTTTTGTTACTCTATCTATCTATCTATCTATCTATCTATCTATCTATCTATCTATCTATCTATCTATCTATCTATCTATCTATCTATCTATCTATCTATCTTAACCTATGTGGGCTGCATTACCCTCCACTTTATATTTATTGCTTTTTACAATGTTACAATTAGTCGAGTTGACTTTCCGGGTGTTGTGCCGAATTCGGACAGTTCTGGTGGAAACAGGAAAGTTGAGGTGCACATTGAATTCTGCCATGATTTGGGTTCAGCCGTGCTTTTTTATGTTTTTTGGATGCAATCCGGGTTAGCACCCGAACATCCCTTTCAGACAGCTTCCTCTTACAGCATCCACAGTTAATCCTGTTGGATGTGGTTGGTCCTTCTTGGTGGTATGCTGACATTACCCTGGATACCGTGGCTCTTGATACATCACAAAGACTTGCTGTCTTGGTCACAGATGCTCCAGCAAGTTGTGCACCAAACATTTGTCCTCTATTAAACTCTGGTATGTCACCCATAATGTTGTGTGTATTGCAATATTTTGAGCAAAACTGTGCTCTTACCCTGCTGCTAATTGAACCTTCACACTCTGCTCTTACTGGTGCAATAATGTGCAATTAATGAAGATTGCCCACCAGGCTGCTCCAATTTAGCCATGAGACCTCCCACACTAAAATGATTGGTTATTCAGTTTCATTGTCCAACCCCTGTATGTGTTCAGTTGAGTGAACTTAAAATTGTGTATATTTATAACTTAACTGAGTCAATGGAAAATGATGACTTGACTGAGTTAAGTCGAGCCAGTGAATTTTTTTTTCAGTGTAAATATATTTCCATATATACATATATCCAGGCACTGACTCATGTAACTACAACCCAGGTTGATGCCATGATGTCATTCCTTTCCCTCAAAGTATATCAGTGCCTCACGAAGATACCCTATAGAATCTGACTAAATGCAAACGGAGCAATCAACTTGAGACGTCTCTGTAGTATCATGTGTAAATTCAGGAAAGGATCCTGAACCCAGTGCTAATCAGGGTGTGTAGCCACCAGCCAATAGACTCCCATGGTCTAAACTTAGCGTATGACCAGCAGGGCACCACGGTTCACCAGGACAGCAATTTGCTGATTATTGTAGGCAGACTACAATCAAAGCAGATGATGTTTCTTTTTAAGTCCTCTGATTGAGCACAGATGTTTCCCATAAAAAATCTCTGTAGTGAGACTTTTTTTATTTTTCCAAAATATTATTTCCCAATCGACCCTCGCCTGTTGTTGTATGTTGTAATTCTAATATTTCCTAAATGAATGTCTGAAACATAAATTTCGGTGACATATCTCAGTGCAGGCCACATGAGGATGTTGTTTTTGCTGTATCAGATGATTTATTATTGGATGAAGTCAGTATCAGGAAAGAGACATTTTTACAATAATAAAGAAAGTCAGGGTCAGTTATGGTCAGTGGTGCACTTTGGTCACATGGACTTTAAACCATTAGGAACGTGAGCAACTATGAAAACAAAGATACCATAACTGCTTGGAAGATCTTAATGTGCTGATGAGCACCCCATTTCATCTCTAACTTTTCGTATCATCTCTAAAGCAAGGGATGGAGCACCATCATTCCAAAGAGCACAGTTACGCTGCTCCACAGCTCAATTAGAGGTTAGATCTGGCCCAAAAAATCCGACCCGACCCAGCCTGAGCCCGTGCACGTTCTGCCCAAGCCCGACCCAGCCTGAGCCTGTGCACGTTCTGCCCAAGCCCGACCCAACCTGAACCATAAACTGTCATTATGAGCCCGAGCCCGACCCGACCCGCCCCATAAACTTGCTGTTTTCGGGCAGTTTGAATGAGCGAAATATGATCAGAATTATGTTAATTAACACTGTAACACAGAAGAATAGAACTATTATTTAATTAAAATGATTTTTAAGAACAGCTACACACAGTGCCAAACGCGGAGGCGTTCACGTGCGCCCAGAGCTACGTGATTATAACATTTTTCATTTTTCATCATAGTTTAATTTTATTTTGTTTTAATTTTTTTTCTACAGTTCAGTAAGTTTTAATTTGTTTTTAGGGTGCGGCTTGCTAGTTTTTATTAGTTTTCACACATCTAATCAGAGAGATCAATCTAAGAAAAAAAAGAGAGAGAGAGAGAGAGAGGGAGATTTGCGTGTTCTGGTGTATGAGCTACTCACAGGTAAATGTTCTCACACACTGTATCTCCTGTATCTGCCTCGCGCTCATGTGCTTTAAACGAGAACAAACGCCACGGACCACAAGGTGCCTCGCGCTGCCGCTGTTGTGCCGAATCCGACTTCCTGCTGAATCCGACTCCGCTTCGCAAACAGAATCGGCACAACACCGCCCGCTGTACAACTCCGGGAGTGAAAACAGCGCTTATAAATAAATTAAACACGAAAATTAGGGTATTTTTTCAGTAATTTCAGTTCGTTTTAGTTAGTTTTATAAACACAATACAGTTCCAGTTAGTTACTTTTTTCTTTTAATTATCGTTTTTATTAGATCCAGTTAACACAAATGTTTTTTTCACTTTCAGTTTTTGTTATTTCTTTCGTTTTTGTTAACAATAATAATTGGTTACTTAGCAACATTGTGATTATCACACCAGAGCTTTATATAAAATAAAAATACAGTTAAAAAACAGATGCCTACATCTCGGACTATTTTCTGGAGCACAACCTGACCCGGCCCGAGGAATGTGGTGGGAAATCTTGGCCCGACGCGACTTGATTTCGGGTCGGTCCTCGGGCCAGGTCGGGTTCAGGCAGAGAATATAAGCTCTAAGCTCAATAGGTTCATTTTTATCTGCTTAAATCACACTGATATCCTGGGTTTTATATCTATTTAAATGGAGTACATCAAAGATCAGTGCTTACAAAAGTGTGTAATAAACATTGCTACACTGTTAAATAAGTAAAACAATTGTTTCATTGATTTCTAATGTTCTTCCATTTTACTCCCAATTTAGCTAGTCCAATTTGCTACACACTTTGCTAAAAATGTACAAAAGTATATTTGGAAATAAGTATTTTAGATGTAAATTAAACTACATTAAACTAAAAGTGTACTTCATAGGAGTCTATTTTGATCAAAGTATGATCAAAGTTTACATTCAAACATTTGATGAAATCATAATATTAATGTCCTTTTAGTATATTTTAAGTAAGTACATAAATCTGTTAGTATATTTACAGCATACTTAGACATTTCTCAATATGTTTTAAGTACAATTAAGTATATATTTTTTTCACCAGCGTAAATAAAGTTAAAATGTAAGTAGTGTTCTACATAGCGAAATCTTTATATCATGGGATGCTTATTCACAGTAATCAATAGCAGACTGATTAATTTTTTTTGTTCTGGTTTGTTCCGTGTCTTCAGCTCATTGATGCAGTGTGAAAAAAAACAAAAAACAAAACCATTGGAAAATGATGGTACAGATAGGAACTGTATTAAGTTAGAGATCTTCAGTTGTGGTTCTTCTTTTATATTGGGTGGTTTCTGGCTATTAGGTGTTTGCAGTAGTTTAGGGCCTTTGAGCTACTTTGTTTGGTTTGGTTTCATTTTGTTTTTAATAACTTTTATCACAATCCTGCTGGTGCAATTTGAGTTTAGGACATACTGTCAGCATGAAACATGTGAGAGAAGAGTGGAAGAGAGAAGGAACTTAAGTAGCTTTAAGCTGGAGATCAGTCTGATATATGGAGGAAACACTGAGACTGGGTTAAGGGTGATAAAGGGATGTGCAAATTAGTTTTCATATGTCTTCAGACAGCCTGTAACTGTTTTAGTTGAGCTTTTTTACCTTGTTATTTATTTTAATTATATCGTCTTTTTATTATCATTTTATGTTTTTCCTTTTTAGCCCTTTTATTTTTTTTGTATTAATTTGTTTTGTTACTGCCTTTACTTTTGGCCTTTTACCTTTTTAGTTAATTTATTTTTTCTTTTATTGTTTATATATATTTTTTTACTTACTATTATTTTCATTATTATTATTATTATTATTATTATTATTATTATTATTATTATTTATTTATTTTAGTTTCATCATTTACTTTTTCTTTAATTGTGTTTATATTTTATTATTCTAAGTATTTATCGCTTTGTGTTATTGCTCTACGTTTTAGCCTGTTTAGCTAATGCTAATACTGCTCCAGGTGCTGCTCTGTACGTCAGTGGAGTAGCTCCTCACAATCTGACTGGTAGAATTCATACTTAAAGCAGCACTAGGGAGGATTTCCTTGATTTTTGATCTTTTTAAAGAAGTAAAATTACAGCTTGAAACTCACTGCAGAGCTGCATTGAGGTGTAATAGGAGGAATAGCGGTGCTCTCGTGTCTGTGCCGGGCTCCTCTGAGCTCAAACCAGAATCTGTAAGTTTTCCGAGGCGGCCGTGACCAACGCTCTCGAGAACTGCGACCTGCTTTCCGACCTTTAGTTCTAACAGTTCTATAAGGACTACTGGTTCATTCTTTACAAACTAACATACAGACACTCTGCCAGCAGAAGCTGGAAAGAGACCGAATATGTCTGTGAAAGCCAGAAAACGAGAAAGAGAAACTAATCCGCCTGAAACATTTATTACAATCTACAACTGTAGGGGGATTCCACGAGCACAAAATCTCAATCCTACCTAGTGGAGCTTTAAGTGGCATCAGATAATAAGGTGCACTAATGATTTTTGGGAAAAATACAACATTTCAAGTGCGCCTTATAGTGCGAAAAATATTGTACTATTATTTTACTTTATTCACAAAATAATGTCACTGGTCTCCCAATAGGATGTTGACTATGATCACTAAATGTATAGAAATGGCTCTTTTTTATTTTGTTTTTTTATTTTAACTATTGCTCTATATATATCTCACATATATTTAGCTTGTGTGAAACTGTAGAAATGCAGATATAAGGGATTTACTCCCACCTTCCCAAACTGCTAATTAGGCCATGGTCAGAATGCACTTTGACTTCTGATCCGTTTTCTCCGGCCCTGGTTGAAGCACTCAGTCTCTGCTAAATGCTACATGTGGATCTGGAGCACAATAAGTGTTGGTTAGCCGAGTTCTGAAAGGGATGGCCACATAATTAAAGGAATTTATGGTCATAGCGAAGGGACAGACGGCCTGAGCGCAGTCGCTTGTGTCTAAAAGCAGATTGTTTGCGAGGTTAAGGGAGGTTGTTTAAGGTTAAACCCCAATAGGGTGGAGTCTGAATATGACTCTTCCAGCTTTTGGCTGCTTTCCATGTGTTGTGCTGATTTACTGCTTTAAGTGTTTAGTTCTGGCTGGTGTCAGAAGGCCTACATCTGCTATACATGCGTTGTTTGCACTGTTTGGTCGTGTGAAATCCTCCTCGAATTAATCATGTGTACGCTTATGTGTGGTAATATTTTCAATCAATATATATATATATATATATATAGTCATATATATATACAGCTCTAGAAAAAAACAAGAGACCACTTAATGATGATGTTTTTCCTTGATTTTACCAAATTGAAAACCTCTGGAATATAATCAAGAGGAAGATGGATGATCACAAGCCATCAAACCAAACTGAACTGCTTGAATGTTTTCACCAGGAGTTGCATAAAGTTATCCAAAAGCAGTGTGTAAGACTGGTGGAGGAGAACATGCCAAGATGCATTAAAACTGTGATTAAAAACCAGGGTTATTCCATCAAATATTAATTTCTGAACTCTTAAAACTTTATGAATATGAACTTGTTTTCTTTGCATTATTTGAGGTCTAAAAGCTCTGCATCTTTTTTGTTATTTCAGCCATTTCTCATTTTCTGCAAATAAATGCTCTAAAGGACAATATTTTTATTGAAATTTTGTCTGCAGTTTATAGAATAAAACAACAATGTTGATTTTACTCAAACATAAACCTATAAATAGAAAATCAGAGAAACTGATTCAGAAACTGAAGTGGTCTCTTCATTTTTCCAGAGGTGTATACGTATAAATACATATATAATTTATTATATATATTTTTTTGCTTTTTTGTCATACTAATATTTTCCTGATTATAAAACAAACTTAACAAACTTAAAACAATCAAACAAACTTAAATATCAGACAAACATAAGCTGAGTAAATATAAAAAGCACTTTTTAAATAATAATTTTATTTATTAAAAGAAAAAAAAAAAAAAACCTATCCAAACCAATCTAGCCCTGTGTGAAAAGTATTTACTCCCTAAACCTAGTAACCTTTGGAAGCAACAACTGCAATCCAGCTTTACTGATAACTGGCAACGAGTCTTTCACATCTCTGTGGAATAATTTCGGTCCAGTCTCCTTCTTGTTTGCAGTCACAATGGAGGTTTTTCCAGCATGAACATCTTGTTTACGATCATGTCACATCATCTCAGTCAGACTTTGACTAGGCCACTCCAAAACCTTTATTTTGTATTTTGTTTTCTAAGCCATTCAGACGTGGACTAGTTTGTGTGCTTCTGGATCGAGGAAAATAAATAAATAAATATATATATATATATATATATATATATATATATATATATATATATATATATATATATATATATATATATATATATATATATAATATGATATAATATATAATAATATAAGATGTGGCCAGAAGAACTCCCGCAAAAGCGCAATGACACCCCAGTTTTTAGAATTAATATATTAGGCTTAGCAGGGATGGACGTTCCAACACACTGGTACCATTAATATTTTAACACAATATTTTATCCCTTCTTCACTCAGAAATGCTTCTTCTTTCAGTTTAGAAATAAAATAATACAGACTAACACTTTAACAAAGTAAAATATTGTTCTAAACACTTTAAAGTAGTATAGAATTTTCTTTAAAAATTCCTTAGAAAAACAAATTTGTTTCATCTCAGTTTAGATCCTGAAGTACAGGAACTTTGAACAAACTCCATGGAACCGATGTACCAATTAGCAAGGCCTTCCTGAGGTGAATGAGGTGTACAATAGCAGAAAATAGGCAGGGCAGTACTCCAGGTCCTACACTAAGAATCCTAATTCTTTGCCATTGTTGAAAGAAGCCCTTTGTCACCTTGTTTAAAAACAATAAGAACCCCTAAATTATGACAACCCAAAACAAATTAGTTCCTCAGGGGGTTCCTGAAAAGGCTGCGAACTGAATAAGGTGAGGTCAATAAGCTGAATATCTGAAGGGAACAATTTAACAAGAGCCTTCATTACTTAACCAGAGATTTATAATAGGACAGAGCCAGCTCATATGAGGAAATAAGAACGACAAAACGTAGTGGACATAGTGGACGTGTTAAGAACACTTGTTCTAGAACCCAAAGCTTGATGAATGTCAGTCTCTCTGACTGAACTCTTAAAAGGCTATGACCAGAGCCCAATGAAAATAAAAGGTAAAAAGCTAACACAAAACTTTTGTTACTGTGAACAGGTTTGAGATAAGTTTGAGATAAAATGATCTCCAAAAGACATAGGGCTCTATTGTTCACCCTGCGCAAGTTGTGTCGCGATTCTCTTTGCTATCTTACACCCTGTCAACAGTCTATTTTTACGCCTTTTACCCACGCTGTTAAAATAGCGTCAGAGTTTAGGAAAAAATCTATGATGGGTGTGGTGGTGTGGACGTGAGGTGTGTTCAGGTTAACTGACCGATTAAAACCATGACAACAGTCAATTGTCAGAGTATATTTCTATAAGAGCGCAGCAGAGAGCAAAAACACTAAGAAAGATAAGTACAGATTTGTACCTAAAAATGTACAGCCTCAAGCTTGTCAATGTCATGTCAACAGAGTACCTTTCAGTAAAAGTCTTTTTTTGGACCCATGTTTTGGTACCAGATTACATTAGAAACATTATCATCAACTGAATATATGTCAAAACTTAATGATCCAAAATTATCTGGCTTTTAAATGAAAAATATATAATTAAAATATGTATTGTTTATTAGTCCAGTGATACAGAATACTGAATGTGCCTTTTGGCTGGTTAAATCTGTACTTCAAAGGGAACACATCTGACCCTCTAAAGACCAATATTATACCTTTGAAGGTACAATTATGAAATGTGTACCTTTGAGTACAAGAAAGTACTTATTTTGTGCCTCTGTTTTTTTTTTTTTTAGTTTTAACCCGACATTTAACTCATAAATAAACAGAATATAGAATTAAATAACATTGCTGTTTTCTTAAATGAGCAGCTGGAAACCTTCACATTGTGAACCCACAGGTCAGTATCCTCTGCTGAGACGCACAAAAGCGCTGCGCTGTTAAAATACAAATGCACCAAAGTCAAAGCATACCTGCCTCTTAAAGGTCACGTAACACGTAATGGCTTGGAAAATATCTGGCCCGCGGCCAAACTTAATTCCGACCCCTGGTTTGGAGCATAATGCCTTCAGGACCTGGATAAAAAAAACACTCCTCTATTGGTCCATTTTTGCTCAATGTTCAATGCAGACTGAACTCAATCTAATCAATTCAATCCCTGTTCACTGTTATAATGCACTGCACTTTTGAATTTGGAGTTCAGTGACCCAGAACCAGCCGAAAAGCAAAAACAACAGGCAATGATTTCGTCCGTGCACTTACAAGACCCCTGAGACCTCTGCGAATGTCTTTTACTTGGGGGAACGCTACATTTTTGACTGGCTATGTGAGTTTTTGGATGACCAAAAGGACAGAGTGGATGGAGCGTCCCTGATTCTAATCCATGTCATAAATCTGTGGCCTGCTGCCCTGGACAGGAGTCTGGCGATCAGTACAAAAAAAGCTTGGCTGACCCAACAGCACGAGCTGTAACATTTGTTAATCTATTTTTCAACAACTCCTACAGGCTCGTTCGGTTTTCCTTGCTTTATTTGCTCGGGCCTAGACAAAACCGCAGCTTTTAAAACTTTAAAACCAAGCTTTTGGATGAGCCCTGGGTGAGATCATCGGGGAGACGTTCAGACAAAACAAGTCCTTGAGCACCGTCACGAGTTTGTTTCTTTAAGATTGAATTGTGGACAGTGACTTAAATGCTGGTGCAGAAATCAGATTATTAAATAAAAAATCTAAAACGACCCTCTGCTTAACTGAAGAATCTGTAACAGCTGTTGAATTCGGTCATTACTGTAAGCAGACTTGTCAGAGACGAGAGCCATTAATTATTAAGTCTTATCCAATGATGACACCATTCTTCAGCCTTCAGACCAGCCAGAGTCTGAGTCTGTGCTTTTGTTTGGATTGAACCTGTGGGCCTCTGTCGTAAACTCGGGACATTTGGTCAACAGTCTCATGAGTCTCTGTTATTCTTTAATAAGGAGGAAGGTAACTCATGGTTTTATTGGCTCATGAAATACAGGCATGCTTTACTGTTCATTAGTTGCTTATGTCATTCTGCTGAGTTCATCCTGGTAAAAAGTTTTTAATGATATTTAGCTTTGCTGCTTAATTGAAAAGTGTAGGATGTGCAGTAGTTGTGGCCTCCATTTATACTGTTTACAAGTTGGTAGGTGAGTCTTTCTGTAGTTGTGGGGACTTTTCATGCCCATGGAATTTATTTTTATGGGAACCATTTTCATCAGTCTGTTTTTATTTTTCCCAACCAATACTTTAATGCAATAGTTTGGTCAACCCTAAAAAGTATGATGATACAAACTCCGGAAGTCTAAAGGTGCCACTATATGTTAATATCAGTGAATAATGAGCTATAAGCGCTTGGAGGAGAACACTAATGCCAATTTGTGAAAATGTTTCCAGATGTAAGAATGCAGTCCAGACTCGGTACACAAAGCTAAGGTCAGGCAAAAGGTGAAGGCAATAAACAAAAACAGGGTGAATCATGAAGAATAAAAACAAGTAAACAAGGTAACACTTTAAAAAAAGCAGGGTTAGCCTAAACAATACTCAGCAATATAAACAAACAAAGGACATGGCTATACAGAGCATAAACAAATGTTTGTCCCTTACAGAGTTACAGATTTGTTTTTGCATTTTTGTCATACTTACATTTTCTAGATTATCAAACAAACTTTAATATTAAACAAATATCACCTGAGTAAAAATAAAAATCACTTTTTAAATGATTATTTTACTTATTAAGGGGAAAAAACTATCCAAACTAATCTAACTCTTTGTAAAAAAAAAAGAGAAAAAAATTGCCCCCTCCATAAATTAACTGTGATTAAATAATTTTTTTAAAGCTGAGTTCAGTTTCACTACTAACCAAGCCTGATTACTGCCAGACCTGTAGAATCAATAAATAATAGGATAGAGAGACGGAGACTGGTCAAAAATGGTATCCATGGAAGAGTTCCAAGGCAAAAAATAACTCCCCAGGACTTTGGATAAATATAATTTACAATGAAGTTACAAAAGTGGACATTTTTCGAAGGTGTGTGTCCCGTTACATCTGGTGTAAAACTAACACATAATTAAAAAAAGAACATCATACTGACTGTAAAACATGGGGGTGGTAGTGTGATGGTCTGGGGCTGCTTTGCTGCTTCAGGGTTTGGATAACGTGCTGTAATAGATGGAAGCAGGAGTTCTGCTCTTTACCAGACAATCCTGAAGGAGAATATCCGGCTATTTGTTTGTGACCTTAAGCTCAGGTGTACTTGGGTTCTGCAGCAGGACAATGACCCAAAGCACACAAACACAAGAAGTTCACCTCTGAATAAAAAAATGAAGGTTTTGGAGTGGCTTTGTCAAAGTCTAATTGATTTAGATGCTGTGGCATAATCTTAAACAGGTGGTTTATGCTCAAAACCCTCCAATGTGGCTTAAAATTAAAACAATTCTGTAAAGAAGAGTGGACCAAAATTCCTCCATAGAGATGTGAAAGACTCGTTGCAAGTTATCGGTAAAGCTTTACTGCCATTGTTGCCCCAAGGGTTGCACAGTCAAGTTTCAAAAGGGCTTTTTGTATTTACTCAGGTTAAATTAGTTTAATATTAAAATTTGTTCAATAATCAGAAAAATATCAGTATGAAATAAAAGCAAAAACAAAAGAAATCTGTGGGGGGCAAATGCATTTTTAACCACTGTATATACAATAGGGAACAGGTGGAGACAATCAATACTTTTTAATTCCTTTCTCAGGTCACCGGAGTCATGTGATCTTCTGAACTGGGGTGAGGTGCATTCTGGGAATTAGAGTTCATTGACTGAGGGTTGCTGTCAGTGGCAGGTGCAGCAGATGTGACACATTTATTTTTGGAAAATATAATAAGAAAACGATATAGATAATTAAACATATATTTTCCTTAGAAGATTTTACTCTACTTAGAACAGTCACACTGTTTTTCATACTATGAACAAAACAATAAGAACTAAAAACAATTAATCTCACCTGTGCAAAAGTTTAGAACATCTTAAGAACTTTACAGAGGTATTAATTTGTAATAACAGTACAAAAAAAACAAATATATATATATATATATATTTATTTTTTTATTTTTTTTTTTTTTACTGAAAGCCTCTATTACTGAGATATTTTTGGGATGTTTGCTGCAGTGGTTAGGTAATTCTTCAGCTTCAATGTGACATGACAAAAGTCAAGGGACACAATACTAATTTCTGCCCTGTTTCAGAAACATGTAAAACATTTGTTGGACTTTTGATTGACTAATAATATTGTCCCAGAAATGTACTTGTAATCCTGTAATGCATCTCTAGAATTATAGAAATCTCTATTTTCTATATATTTTAATACCCTGGGTAATCAGGCCTTGCCTTTGGTTTAAATAACCTCACAAAAACTGAAGCTCTCTGCCTTAATAAAGAAGCCAAAAGGCGTATTTGCATGCACAATCATCTGGAATTAATAACTGCTCTAAATTCTATGCAAATGTGACTGAGGCGAGCGAGGTCATTGGCTCCACTTAAGAGACGCCAGGGAACCTCCCTGTCCTTTTATATGATTTGTAGATTTGCTTAGCCTGCCTTTTCTCTTTTTTATTTCATATACTGGCTCCAAAAGGGAGAGGATTTCCTGCTGGTTTTGAGGGTTTTTAACTTGCTGACATTCAAAAACTGAAATGAAATATAAGGTTGTTTTTTTTTTTCCTTATTCTGCTTATGAGTAATGGCGCTGAAAATAATTAAGCTTTCCTTACGTCTCCTTTTTCTGCAGCCATTCAGTGAAGTTGAAGTTCTGGCCTCAATTACTGGCAGTTTTTTCTGCTCCATACATAAGTCATAAACTGAGCGTTACATTACTTGATTGAAGGCAGATTAAAATGAACCGAAGCATTAAGTCCACAGATCAGAGGATGTTTTCTGGCTGCGCTGTTTGGCTGTTCATGTTTCGTGTTTCCACTCTGGGTTGGACAATGTACATACAGTCTTATGTAAAGATTTGGGCACCCAAGGCCAAATGACTCATGTGCTCTTTTATTTATTTTTTTTTTTTTTGGAAGTATTAAACATGGCTTATGCAGTTAATTAAACATACATGTTCATACATACAATATTACAAAAATATACAGTATTTTTTGCACTGGAAGGCACACCAGATGTTCATCTACACAGATTTCTCTCCTAAAATCCGCACTTCACTTTATTTACAGTTAGCTTGGATTTTTTCAGATTTCCACTAAGGTTGGTTGCATCAGCATTAGCATTAGCAAATAGCGCAAGGCAGAGCTACACTGAGGAACCCTGAGTGTTCCAGGAAGCCAGGACGATAATAGCTAGCGGTTCGTCCGACGTAGCTTGTTTTAACAAGGTAAAAGTGCAGACTACAGTCTAACATACTAACTTCTGAACGTTGAAAAAGCTAGCGCTTAGCGGGGTTAGTGGCTAATGCTAATGCTGCTCAATCAGTGCCAGCCAGGGTTAGCAGCAGGCTAAAGGCTCATAATACTCACCTCTGAATGGCAAAAGAGCTAGTGGTTAGTGGCTAATGCTAATGCGCTGCCAGTCTCGATGCTGGAAAATTAAACTAAAACTCCTTTATAATGCTGTACTGCTCCTTAGACCATGACTGGTAGAAATCATACATAAGGTGCACCAGATTAAAAGGCGCACTGATTATTTTTGGAAAAAAATTTTGAAAGGATTTTAAGTGTGCTTTATAGTGCGAAAAATATGGTAAAAAGAAAAAAGTCAGGATTAACTCACAAAGCCTTTATATAGCAATGAGAAAGTCCTTGAGTTCTTTACTGAAGGTATCTACATTATTTGGGTAGCTTGCTGAAGGTCCCTATACAAATTATAAGTATCTTCTACAGTTGTTCTGTCGAATACTTCAAAAGTTAAGCTTTGTGATGATGTTGCATCATCATTACTTCATCATCACAATCAATACTCAGCAAGGAGTGAAGGAAGTGAGGGCATAAATATAGTGAGTCTCTCCCACACACTACAACATTACCCAGTATGCATAACACACTGACATTAATCCCGTTCATTAATACATGACACTGCACATGGCACTTCCAGAAAGTGAATCACCTGGATATTGATTTCACCTGTCACACTCACTATATATACGCCCTCACTTCCTTTACTCCTTGCTGAGTATTGATGGTGATGATAAAGTAATGTTTCCTAAGGTTTTTGAAAGTCTACTAGGGGTTTTGTTTTTCCTGTCTTACCAGCATGTGAGCTAGTTTACCTGAATTGGCATTTTGAACAGTTTGGGCTGTAGAAAACACAATAGTCTATCTACAATCTATCTATCTATCTATCTATCTATCTATCTATCTATCTATCTATCTATCTATCTATCTATCTATCTATCTATCTATCTATCTATCTATCTAACTTGTATGGTTCTCCTTTTCTCCTTTTCGCCTTTGTCCTTGGTGCTCCCATGTGCATCTATTTGTAAGCACACCTACTCATTAGCAATCCCAGGTGTTTCCTATTCTTCGTGTGTGTGTATATATATATATATATATATATATATATATATATATATATATATATATATATATATATATATATATATATATATATATATATATATTGTTTTAGCATGTGATTGTCTGGTCTTGTGTGTCTCTACATCTGTCTGCAATGCTTTGTCTATATGTTCTAGTATATATTTCATGTGTCCTGTTGTTACGTTTTCTGTTGTTTACCTTTTTTTTAATTACCTGTGTTAGTTCATGCCCAAAGTCTAATTGACTTATACAGGTCTAAAACCTTAACTTTTAAAATAGAAACTTGTGCAAAGGCCACATTCATTAATCTGATCTTTTATTTAATTATTTATTTATTATTTCATTTTTTTATGAAAAGGGTGGTCAAACATTTGCATTAAACTGATATGCCAAGATAATGTATGAATGCGGGGAACTCTAACAAAAATTCTCTAAGGAAAGGCCTCATCTGTATAAGTTGTAAGGTTTTATCTTGTGAGTTAGATTGAACACTGGCAAGGAGACCCTATAGACACGTAATCTGCAGGTTAGTGCTATTCTCTTTCATTTCTGTAAGACATGCCAAAAGTCATGGGACATGATATTAATTAATCTCTCATGCAACTTGCATGTGTACATTGTGAATGCTATGTATATTTCTCCTCTATGACTCCCACAATTAGCACACTTTAATGTAATGATTTAATGTAGTGCTGATTAGCCAATCAGGTATTGGATGATACATTTAATCTATAGAGAGTTTTCTTATTCATCTTTTAAAGTATTATTAACATCACATAAGCTGTTTGAAGCCAAGTAACAGTGTGATTTTTGATTTTTAATAAAAAAAAAAAAGGCTGAAACATAAAACATAGAAAAAGTTGTTTCATTCCATTTTTGGCAACCAGCAGAGCACAAATAAAGAAAAGATTGAGGTCAAATATTTGCAGAATAAATCCTGAAAGTTTTGGAAAGTTTTAGTATTTAAGTGATAAAATCAAAATTTATACGGCTGACTTTCCTCAGTCCTCCAAACAAACTATCCTCTACAAACAGCCCTGACACATTTACTGCGTAACACAGATATATAATACACCTCATACAGCACAGCTCTGCATGTTTATACACTTGTTTAGTACATTCATTATATAGTGGCGTGTTTGATTGCACCCCCACACATCCACTCTTATCCCTCTGGCTTAAATTGAGTATCACATGTTCCATTTGTGTGTTTTTATGACGGATTATTGGTGCTGTATTTTCCATGGCGTTTTAAATGTTTGGAGAGTGTTCGCGTACAGCAGGTTTACATTAGTTCAATCCTTGTCTTGATTGATGTTGTTCTTGGAAACCTGGCTTCAAAGCTTCTTATTGGCCAAAGAATAATCATTTGTTATTTGGTATAGATTAGAGACCACCTACAATATTAACTCCTGTAATTAGATAGTCGCACTGAGTAGGACTTAACGTGTAACAATGTTTTTTTCTCCCTTGTTTGACTAAGAATGAGCTCTAGTCCTCTGAGTAGAATGATTTTTCTTCAACAGTTCATGTATTTGTTCTATCTTTGTTTTTTCCATCTTTATTTGGGCTATTTTGCAGGTATATTACACTTAAGAAACATGTTAAGGGATTTTTTTTATATTTAAAGTGTTATTCTGTATTATTTTGTTTTTAAACTGTAAGCAGAAGCATTTCTGAGTGGAGAAGGGATACAATATTGTGTTTAATGGTACCAGTGTGCTGAAAACGACCCTCCCTGCCAAGCCTAATAATATATTCATTCTAAAAACTGGGGTGTCGGGTCGCTTCGCTTGAGGCGTTTTACTGAACACGAGCAGCTGGTGGAGCAATGGAGACTTCAGAAGGGTAAACTCAGAGCTCAGTAGCTCATTCACTCATAGTAAAAGCAAGGACTGACTGAACATAACCTGGAATCGAATTCATTCGCTCTGAAAGGAGACCACATCACACCCACCTAGTTTAAAATGATTCTACCGCATGCTTTGTGCAATTACCCATTCTCACCAGAGAGAGTCCTCAATCCACCAAATCCCAAAACTTATGGACATCAGCTTTAAAAAAAATATGATAAGATGTTATTTTAACAATTAAACTTCTTAAGATATCAATTTAGCAATATTTGTTTTTAATCAATTATTTAGGATTAACAATTAATTATTCTAAGCACTACATAATTGCTGGTCCCCACAGTGATGTGTGATGAAAGGAGAGTGCCAAATGTTGAGGTTATTTTTTTTTACATTTTTCCCACAATTCTAATAGCAGTAATCTACCCCATAACTTTAAAAATATATATGATTTACATGATATTAAAAAATGTTTCTCGTGTTTTCACTCAGCAAACAATCTCATATTTTAAAAAATGAAAATCACAAAAATGGCATCATTCTCTTAAGGTACCGTTATTGTAAGGGAACTGTGAAAAATATAATACAGCTAAATAACATTTTTTATATATATATATTTTTTTTTTTTATCATTATTTTCATCTTATTTTAACAATTGCTCTGTTGGTTGTAACTGGACTGTGAGATTACAATTTTGTATCACCTTATGTACCACTTATGATTTCATAAATGAAACATTTTTTATTTTTTAATGCAGTGTAATGTCATTTTAAAACTAAAGCTGACTTAAACTTGTCTTGCACTCGTTCATGTAGGTCAAGTGTCTTCAACATGGCAACCAGTATGAGCTTCACAACTAACTCAGTATGCAAACAGAGAATAAATGCCAGGAGTAATGTTAATGCACTACACTAATTAAATTCATTTTAAAATTTTATTTTTTTTATTGTAGTAAATATAAATAGAATGTTTAACTTTCATTAAATTCAAACTCTAAGAAAAACTCTTAAATACTAGAGTTACAAAATACGAATACAAATGTTTTTGCCAACCAAGATTAGAATCTGCACGTCCAACTGAATGATCTAAAACTGAGAAATCCTGCTAGTTTTTTTTATCTGAAGGGCAGAATTTGTTCTGCTGTATGACAACATATCTACATCCACATTTGCAAACACTTAGTCTAACAAATGTCAGATGCTATGAAGACTGCTTCAACCAATGTTTATGTCAGAAAGTGTTATGGCAACTGACGCTTGTTGGAATGAGCTTTTATAAGTGTTTATATAGGTTAATGCCAGCTGTCATGAAAGGCTTATGTGGCTGCAGCAGAGCGGGCTTGTGAATGCTGCTCTTTAGTGGTGTGTTACCGTGACTTTTAAGGGTTAATAAAGTTGCCTGGTTGCCTGGGCTTAATAAAACCTGCTTGATTCAGAATCACAAATTAAAACTGCATGTTTTCTTCCCATTGCAGGGTAGTAGTGCTACGGTTTGGGGTGGTGGGGCAATGAAGTCACGCTATAAATCCTGCAAACCTACAGCTCTGCAGGAGCAAATCTGACTCTGATCTACAGTTGGGGGATTCCTGCCTGCTCCCTCACTCCCCTCCCTTCAAGATGTTTTGCCTGCGGAATAATGAAGTCAGTCTCGGCGGACTGGCAGGCCAGACTGATGTGGCCGAAGCCCAGAAGTGCACGACCCATGAGCCGCAGTAAGCCGTGGTGAAACAGGGGAAAACCCAGAGAGCAACGCTAGCAAACTGACAAAGCTGCAGAGCATGTGTTTATTTGTAGGCCTCAGGGAAGATATCTGATGAATAAATGAATATGGAGTGGTTCACAATACCTAAAACATGGACAGGGCTTTTCTTAGCCTGGTTCTTGGGGGGCCTACATGTACTGTACAAGAGATAAAAAAAAAGTTATTGTGGGTATCTGTCTATTATGATTGTTTCCTTTCCTTACCATTGCATGTTTTGTTGTTCACTTATCACTGTTGGTATGTGCTTTGTATGTTTGGTTTGGTGTTTTTTTTACATCTTCTTTTTTTCTTTTTCTTTGTTACCGTAACTAGTATTGTTGCCCTCTTACCATTGTTGGTATGTTGTTATGCGTTGCTGCTTGTTTATAGTATTAGAACTTTTTTTTACTACCGTCGTTGGTATCTAGGCTAGTGGATTCTAAGTATTTGTAAATATAATTTTCTCTGTTGTTAAATTCATTTAATGTAAGTCGATGGGAAGTGGCTATGTAAGCTATGTAAGTTATGTTAATTTTGAAGAAAGGGGTGGGTTCAAATAAGTTTTCTTCTTCCCACTACTTTTTGAGTAGCTGTATTGTATATCTTCTGCTCAAAATAAATAAAAAAGCAAGCAAGCAAGCAAGCACATTTCTAAAAACCCAAGGATGTTTCCCAATAACATTTTACGCACCATCAATTACACTTAGCACTCATCTACACACACACACACACACACACACCGATGAGAAGTGGAAGCCAATCAAAAACAGCATACTCTCAACCGGAAATCACCATCCACCTGGAGGACTGCATCAGGCACTAAGGAGTTGACCCAGCATAGAAATGTCAATCTATTTCTGGCCATACAGTCATACTGTACACACATTCATGCATCGCATATGCATGTCTACACCCACACACATGCACCAGGACAATTTAGAGTATCCAATTTTTCTTGTTTTTGTATTTCTCCGACTTCGATTTTTGCCTACTCCCCATGTATTGGAATATCGTGTATGACCTGGACTGTTTATTCTACGTCGATTTTTGCCTGCTCCTTGTGACTGCCTGCCTCTGTATGAACTCTGGACTGTCCCCCATTTATGGTATGATTTCTCTCTGCTATGTCTCTCTGGTACTGAACATGTTTGCCATTACTGCCCCTGTAACTTCTGATTCTTTTAATAAAGTCTGTTATTTGTATCCTAACCTGTCTGGTTCCTTTCTGGCCCTGACACACTGGGATAACATCCAGATAGGGACTTGAACCCAAGACCCCAGCACTGAGAGGCAAATGCTAACCACTTTGTTTGTTATATATATTATATACCAGTGATTATATATCAGATGTGGTGTCTTTAGTTTCTGCCTGTTCTCGTTTTTCCACCCGTTCTTGGGCTCTCTATCTAATTATAAGTGCGTTTTTTTCTCGGGCGAGTCCCAAATTACTAGCTGAGGCAGTGGTAGTGTATTGGACCATATTGGACCCTAACGACATGGGTTCAATCTTGCCTGAGAAGCGATGTGTTTTTTTATTTATTTTTTCCTTTCTTTTTGGGTTTACCTGCTTTAAGATGTTTTGAGAACTGTTCTGCAATTGGTGGACAATGACTGGTTATAAATTTAATGTAACGACAATCTGTTTGAGCATCCCTTTAAATTCTAAAATGGTAAATGAAAGAAAGTACAACAACACTAATTGCTGACAGTAGCCAGCCAGTAAGCCAGGTTTGTGATTCCTACAGCAATTAGTAAGTGGAGTTTTGCAGTTTTGTTTTAGTCTTTTATTGGTTGAAAGAGTGCCTCAATGTCTTGTAATTGGTCAAAAAGTTTTATTTCACACTTCGGATGAACCTAAACATGGTTCATTTCATCAAGACCAAGGCCAATTCTTTTGGTTGGACCAAAAGTTGGCATGAAAGGCATGTTTCACACCTGCTCTTTGGTTCAAACCAGACTGAACCAGTGATCTGAGTGAGCACCGCCCCCCCCCCCCCCCCCCCCCCCCCGCACTGGGACACTGCAAAGCACTGGAACTAAAGCCAGCTCTCCTGTAAGGTGACTGAAAGTGAATGTTTTGGTGGAGATCCCAGAGTTTAGGAGAAATGCAGTCATGGCCTGGCCTCTTACTCAGAGCCTGTAGGTGAGATCCAACTGCAAAATCACCCCCTCGTCTTCTCTCTCTTTCTCTCTGTCCTTATATCTCTCCCTTCCCACAACCCCTTCAACCTTTAATCTCCCTCAGCTCCTGCGTTTGAAATGTTACAGTACAGTATGTGTTATTATCATCTACTCTTGACTGGCTTGTGAGTTGTTTCTGGTTAACTCCTGTCTTTTCAAGTGGAATCATTTTACAGCCTTTAGAGATATAGAATGATATAGAATAGAATGATACTGATATTTATCCCTTAGCTCTACTTTCGGCTTACGTTTCCTGTTAAATGATAAAAACAGATAAAGATACAGTATTGCACGTAGATAAAAACAGTAGTACAAGATTAACCAGTACACTGTAAGCTCTGATAAGTTGAATTTACTTAAAAAATTTAGGAAACCGGTTGCCTTAAAAAAGTTAAGCAATGGGGAATGAAAACTTAAGTTAGCATAACTTAAAACATCAAGTTATCACAACTAAAGGGGAATTTGATTTATTTCTAAGGTAGCTCAGGGGGAATCACTACACACTGATGGTGAGTGTTAGTCAGAAACTGTTGGACACACCCAGTATGCAAACAGATTGTGACAGGAGCCAATGAAAAAGAAGCTGCCAATGACAACAAACTAAACTCAGTTATCATAAGTTGTTTCAACTCAAAGATCTCAGTTTGAATGTATATATGTGCCCACAAATGTTCAACTAACTCAAAATAGTTGAGTATTGTTTAGAAATATCCAATTTTATGTAACACAGACTCAAATCATTTGAGTTTCCAACAACATATGGGTTTACAGTGAAGTTTAGAACTTAATTTAACAAGTCAGATGTCTTGATATGAGTTGTTAAATGCATAATGGTCTCCTTTGATGATCCATCACCATGCAACATTTCTGCAGAAGGAATGGGGTGATAATAGTGCATCCAAAAGCATCCCACACATTTTAATAAAGACAGGTCAGAAATAAAGTTGTGGAGAAGTTTAAGCAGGGTTAACATTATAAAAGGTACTTCATAAAAAATATTTTACAACTGCAAACCTACCAAGACATGGTTGTCCACACTGTAAAAATAAAAAAGTTAAGAAAACTCAAAATATTAAGGCAACTTACTGCACTACATTTTTGAGTTTTGAGACCAACTCAGTCTTTTAAGTTTTGAAAAAAAAAAACATGCAGTTGTGCCAACCAGAAATCTTTAGCCCAGATCATATGTATTAAAACTTTAAATATTAAATCTCACCAACTTAAAAATGTAATTTGTGTCTTTTGTTAGCCTGATTTAAATTCTTCAAAATGTGTATTGCAAGTTTTTCTGACCACCCTTTAGGACCAACTAAAAAAATAAGTTGCACCAATAAAACATGTTTTACATGAATCAAAATCATTTAGTTGGTACGCTATACTTTTGTTAATTTAACATAGCAACTGAGTAATTGGAATTTATGACTATCACATATCCACCTTATTGTCAGTTATGTAAAACTATTGCAATTAATGCAAATGTAACCAGACTGACTTGGCAACACAGAATAGAGTAACCTGCTCTTACGAGCTTCAACACTGAGGCCAGGCAGTTACTATTATATAACAAATATGCAAATTCCAAGAGAAGGCAGCTTGTGGAGAATGCTTACACACTGATGGTGAATGAGAGGTAGAAGGACACGCCCAATATGGAAATAGTGTGGTTAACATTGCTCCATAGACCCCAATCAAATAAAGGGTCAAACTGAGCATGTGCAGAGTAGTTGGCATGGCCTCGACTAGGGTTAACTAAAATAAGTAAATTTTGCCAACACAGATTATTTATTTGGACCAACTTTTAACAAGAAACTTAATAAAGTAAGTTGTGGTGATTAGTTTGCTATATTTTAAAGTGCAATTCAATATTTCTCATTTAGCTTACTTACAAATCACATTTGTATGTTTTGTTTCTTACAGTGCACCTAAACTGACAGATCAAGGAGCAAGGAGAGCACCGGTCAGAGAAGCAGCCAAAAGGCCCATGGTCACTCTGGAGGAGCTGCAGGAATCCATAGCTCAGATGGGAGAGTCTGTCACAGGCTGACTATAAGTAATGCACTCAACAAATCTGGCCTTTGCGTTAGAATGGTCCAGTCAAAGTCATGACCTGGCTGAGCAAGTCTTTGGAAAGCCTCTATAGGAATCCTTCAGACTGCATTCACTTTCAAACATGATATGACCAAATTATATGAAATGACCAGAAGAAATAAACTCCTGAAAATGGCCATTGCAAAATGAGGTTAATACTATTCTTTCTAAAAGTTGTCTTTCTAAAATCACAAAGACATATAATAAACCTGACAAGGCAGTAAAGTAGGCCTTCTTTTGTAAAGACTTAGAAGTTGTTTCGCAAATGGTGCCCCAACACCAGGAGGATGAAGATTAGCACATGCCTCCTCCGATACATGTGAAGTCAGACTCCGCCTCTTTTTGAACTGTGGCTGATGCAGCATTGCTGAGGAGCATCACAGTGTACTCGGAGGAAAACGCAGCAACTCAGTTCTGATACATCAGCTCACAGATGCCTCGTGCTGATCGACATCACCCTTTGGAGTGATGAAGGGAAAGAGAGCCATCTACCCACCCAGAGAGAGCAAGGCCAATTGTGCTCTCTCAGGACTTTGGCAGCTGATGGCAAGCTATATGAACTGGATTCGGACCAGCGATCCCTCGATCATAGTGGCAGCGGACCTTAGTCCGCTGGACCACTCAGAGCCCATCCATTTTTAATAGTAAGCATCGGCTCTGTCAGACAGAGTTGTGTGATGCATCATGGGTCCGGCGTGTCGAGTCCGGGGGACGCAATGTGATGAAAGGTTGAGGTTAACTTGAATCTGTCAAATGAATTTGTCCAACGCGATGCATCTATCCAATCAGAGAGCAGGTGTTTGTATGATACGTGTTGTAAAAAAAAGCTAATATTTGCAATTTCAGGCTTCTCCGTCGTTTATGATCAATCCCTGCTGATTTACAGGGACTCTGATCAACAAAATACAGCGAGGAGAAAGGTTGTTGAGATTGTTGGGGTCTCTGGTGGGTTTTGAAAATATAAATTTTAAAGATTTAACTGAAAAATTTTGCTTTTGTTAGCCTATTTGCTGCTTACTAGAGTAGAGTGTTACGAAACTCATTGGAACTTTTATATTTATTATTATTATTTTTTCCCATTTTCTCCCCAATTTACATAGCCAATTACCCAACCCACTCATTAGGACTCCCCCTATCACTAGTAATGCCCCCCAACACACTAGGAGGGTGAAGACTAGCGCATGCTTCCTCCGATACATGTGGCGCTGAGGTGTATTTCTGTGCTATGGATGGCCACCACTTCTGGTTTGAGAGGCCTTTAGCCCAGAGAAGTTAATGTGTCCAGCTAAACTATTTTTGAGAAGTCCATTTCTATATATGATTGGCATGTCACAAGTGGTTGCAGGTAAACAACATGCCGCTTCTCAAAAGGTCATATTTACATATATGGTAAAGCTGTAAATAGGGCGGTTGAAATTCTTAAGGCATAAGAGCTATAGGAGTGACTGTAGGGGACTATTTAAACGGTTTAGCCTGCAAGACTGGGAGAGAAAGAGAAAAACCTAGGACACCGAGAATTGACAAGCTCTCTCCCACACTTTGCTTCTGACTGAAATAAATATTTATTCCGGTTAAGAGGACAGTGTGTACTGAGTTTTATTTCAAGAAACAACAGCCTTCCAAGGACACCCAAAGAGGAGTCCACAAGAAACAAGAAGACACAACAGCGCGCTTGGAGGAAAGCGCAGCAACTCGGTTCCGGTACACCAGCTCACAGACGCCCTGTGCTGCAGACATCACCCTAGAAGTGATGTGGGGAGAGAGCGCCATCTACCCACCCGGAGGGAGCAGGGCCAATTGTGCTCCCTCTGAGAGCCGGCAGCTTGATGGCAAAGCTGCATGAGCGGGGATTCGAACCTGCGACCTCCCGCTCATAGTGGCAGCGCTTTAGAGCACTGGACCACTCGGCGCCCCGGAACATCATATTTATAAAAAAACATTTATATTTATTAGTTCATAGGATTTAAAGCTTGTATAAAACCATTTCCCATTAATCAAAATGATTTAATTGGACGACGCAGGGAACAGTGCGTTCATGTGCATTGACGCTACAGAGCAGTGTAAATGCAGAGTAATTATAGCTCCAGTGCTGATGTAAAGAAGCAAACTCAAGAAACGAGTCATGTCTTGGCTGATCATCTATATTTAGACTAAGGGGAAAATGGTCTAAATCAGATTGTAGGTTGAAATGTTCCTTTAAGGGAGAGAAAGCTGTCAGCGTTGTTCTTGGATACGGTTAGCTGAAGTGTGCTCTGCTTTCTGGCCACAGAACTGGACATTCTGCAGAGGCTGTCCTCACCTCACTCCAGCGTGTTTATCCTGGTGACAGAAGAACCTGAGAGACTGAAATAGATTCAGGATCAGATTGGTGCAGGTTTATTCACGCTGGCTGCATGAACGCTGAGGATGAAGGTTTGCAGTGTTTCAGGCTGTTGCACAATCAGTGGCGGCGACCACGTGATCGAGCGTCACCTCTGCTATCCAGCTGTTTTCCCTCACAGCTGCTGTGGGTCAGATATTACTGATGGTAGCCAGTGTGCTCCTTCTGTGTCAGCACTGCACATACCCAAATATGGCCGCTCTTCATCCTGTCAAAGACTTATAGCACCAGTCAAAAGTTTGAGCACACCTTCTCATTCAATGTTTTCATTTTATTATTTTTCCTTACATTGTAAATTAATAATGAAGTCATCCAGACTATGAAGTAACACATTAGAAATTATCAGTACTGAATGTGAAGCTTTTAAGAGCTCTTATCTGGGGTGCTGTTAACCTCTGGTTTCTGAGGCTGGTATCTCTGATGAACTGATCCAGTGCAACAGAGGAAACTCTTGGTCTTCCTTTCTTTAGGGTGGTCCTGATGAGAGCCAGTTTCATCATTACATTTTCACGGTCTTTGTGACTGCACTTGAAATTTGTGGATTTTCGGACTTTCGTTATTAACTCTACCTCTTCACAACACAACTGATGCTCTCAAACACATTAAAAGAGCAAGAAATGTAAGTATTTAAGTAATTAATTAATAAGTAAGTAAGTTCAGCACAGATGTTAACTGAAAGCTGATCATTCCAGGTGACTCTACTTCATAAAGCTAACTGAGAAAATACAGCCAAGATGTTCAAAAGTGTCTCTACCTAAGCAAGAGGTGCTACTTTGAAGAATCTATAATATAAAACATATTCTGGTTTGTTTAACACTTGTTTTGTTTACTAAATAATTCCATGTGTTTTTCTTCATAGTTTGGGTGGCTTTAGTATCAATCTACAATACAGAACATTTTAAAGCAAACATTTAACTGGTACTGTACTTCTAGAGTAATGCAGCTAATATTCTCATTTAGAGTATTTATTTGCAGAAAATGAGAAATGGCTAAAAGAACAACAAAAAAAAAAGATGCAGAGCTTTCAGACCTCAAACAATGCAAAGAAAACAAGTTCAGAAATAAATATTTGGTGGGATAACACTGGTTTTTAATCACAGTTTTATGCATCTTGGCATGTTCTCCTCCACCAGTCTTACACACTGCTTTTGGATAACTTTATGCCACTCCTGGTGCAAAAATTCAAGCAGTTCAGCTTTTTTGTCTTGTGATCTTCCTCTTGATTATATTCCAGAGGTTTTTTAATTTGGTGAAATTAAAGGAACTCTGAATTTTTAAGTGGTCTCTTTTTTAAATGGAGCTGTATACTTTCTTGCTTCACTCTCTCTCTCTCTCTCTCACACTTTCTCTCTCTCTGTTTCTCTAAGCTTCAGCTTCCGTCTGCTACACAGAGCTCTTCAGAGCATGGCTAAGCTGTGTGTTGACGGAGCTGTTCTTTCACTGCAGGCTGGTGGGTGAGGTAATTGGCATTAGCATGAATGGCTGCCTGCCGCCAGTAAGACAACACCTTTAGAGATAAAAGTGAAGGAGAAAAGCGCAGGAAGGAAAATCTCTGATTAAGCCCCAGATTACCTCAACTGTCTGCTTTAGGGAAGCTGAGAAATTCAGCCTTTCATGGAAGGCAGTGTGTGTTAGTGTGTTAGTGTGTGTTAGTGTGTGGCCTGTCGGTTCCCTGGGCTTTTATTGAACATTGGGAAAGTTTGCTACTGACGTAGTTTTAGTGTCCGCATTATTTCCCACGCTTCGTCTCTCACACAGCTTCTGTGCAAAGTGCAGAGAACGGAAAGAAAACCTAACTGAAGAAAAGAAGAAAAGAAGGAAAGAAGGAAAGGACCTGCTGTATAATTAAGTGCATTTCTTTAAAGTGTATCCTGGGTAAAGGAACGGTTCAACGAAATATCTGCACAGTATACACAAGTAATTCATGTTTTAGTTGTTTTGCAATGGATATACTGACACTGATGTAAACTGAGACTTACTGGTTACATTTTTTCTGTTATCAAGAGTATTTTCAGGCGCCGAGTCCAGCGGTCTAAAGCGCTGCCATTATGAGCAGGAGGTCACAGGTTCGAATCCCCGCTCATGCAGCTTTACCATCAAGCTGCCAGCGCTCAGAGGGAGCAAAATTGTCCCTGCTCCCTCCGAGTGGGTAGATGGCGCTCTCTCCCCACATCACTCCTAGGGTGATGTCTGCAGGACAGGGCGTCTGTGAGCTGATGTACCGGAACCGAAAAGAGGCAGTGGCTGACTTCACTTGAGGAAACATCCTCCTGGTGTGTTGGGGCATTACTAGTGATAGGGGGAGTCCTAATGAGTGGGTTGGGTAATTGGCTGTGTAAATTAGGGAGAAAATGGGAAAATTTTGAAATAAAATTGTAAGAAAAAAGAGTATTTTCTCATTATCTATTACATTATGGTACATATATAATAAACTGTAAGGTATTGTTAGTAAAGCTTCAAAGATAACACTTCTTTCCTCAATTGACTCAGTTTATAGTCTTAAGCAAAGTGTCACCTCATTTGTTTATGAATGAACAGAGGAGTCAGAGGGTTTTAGCTCGTATTATGAATATTTATGACATGCAAACATCTTATCTCTGATTGGCTAACAGCACTGTGATAGCACTGTGACACTTCCTCCACGGCTCTGAGGAAGGTGGTCGCAAGCCAAGACGGGTGAGGCCATGAATGCTAATCTACAGGTTGATGATACTAAATGCTTTTAAGTGAAATTAAACTTTTAAGCAATCATATCTATCTATCTATCTATCTATCTATCTATCTATCTATCTATCTATCTATCTATCTATCTATCTATCTATCTATCTATCTATCCATCCATCCATCCATCCATCCATCCATCCATCCATCTAATGTGTGGCAACAAAAAGACTAAAATAAATATTCTATACGTTTGTAGACTCTCTTTTCTTCCTCCTTTAGCTCTGAGTACATCTTCAACATCTCCCTGTGCAGCGCCACTGTCCCAACGTGCCTCAAGTCCACCACCATCGTCCCCGTGCCGAAGAAGTCCACAGTGTCCTGCCTCAATGACTACCGTCCCGTTGCACTTACACCCATCATCATGAAGTGCTTCGAGAGGCTAGTCATGAGGAACATCAAGACACAACTGCCCTCTTCACTGGATCCCCTGCAGTTTGCGTATCGTCCCAATCGCTCCACGGACGATGCCATCACCACCACCCTTCATCTCTCCCTCACCCACCTGGAGAAGAAGGACGCTTACGTCAGAATGCTGTTTATAGACTTCAGTTCAGCATTCAACACCATCATCCCACAGAACCTCACCAGGAAGCTAAGCTCGCTCGGCCTCAACACCCCCCTCTGCAACTGGATCCTGGACTTTCTGACGGGGAGACCCCAGTCAGTCCGGTTCGGGGGCAGCACCTCCAGCACCATCACACTGAACACGGGGGCCCCCCAGGGCAGTGTCCTGAGTCCTCTGCTGTTCACCCTGCTGACTCATGACTGTGCTGCAAAACACAGTTCTAACAGCTTTATCAAGTTTGCCGATGATACAACCGTGCTGGGTCTCATCACCAAAGGCGACGAGTCAGCATACAGAGAGGAGGTGCAGCGGCTGACAGACTGGTGTACAGTCAACAACCTTCACCTGAATGTGGACAAGACAAAGGAAATGGTTGTTGACTTCAGGAGAGCACAACACACCCACTCTCCACTCAACATCGACGGGTCCTCTGTGGAGATTGTTAAGAGCACCAAGTTCCTTGGTGTCCACTTAGCAGATAACCTCACCTGGACCCTGAACACCAGCTCTACAGCCAAGAAAGCCCAGCAGCGTCTCTACTTCCTCCGGAAGCTGAGAAAGGCCCGTCTCCCTCCACCCATCCTCACACTCTTCTATAGAGGGACCATTGAGAGCATCTTGAGCAGCTGCATCACTGCCTGGTTTGGGACCTGCACCGTCTCTGACCGCAAGACCCTCCAGCGTATTGTGAGGACAGCTGAGAGGATCATCGGCGTCTCTCTCCCCTCCATCACGGACATTTACACCACCCGCAGCATCCGCAAAGCAACCAGCATTGTGAATGACCCCACTCATCCCTCACACGAACTGCTCTCCCTCCTGCCTTCGGGAAGAAGGTACCGCAGCATCCGGTCCAGCACGACCAGATTCTGCAACAGCTTCTACCCCCAAGCCATCAGACTCCTTAACTGCAGAGACTGAACTGATGGTTTTTCTGTACATGCACACACACTCTTACCCCACTTACCCCAGAAAATGGAAAGCACTAAAAACCCTACTACCTCACTGGACTCTATTGCACACTGTGTAATAGAGTAATTACTACCTCACCTGGTCTTTTTTGCACACTGCAAAATTTGCACACTGTCTTGTTATTTATTATTCTTTGTCTGTATTGTGTTGTATTGTCTGTCTGCACTTTTGTACTGTTGCACTATTGTTCTGTCTACACTGTGTTTATGTGCACCATGGTCCCTGGAGGAACGATGTTTCGTTTCACTGTGTACTCTGTATATAGCTGAAATGACAATAAAAACCACTTTGACTTTGACTTTGACTTTGAGAGAGTTTTTTTCCTTTCCTCTGCACTCACTGGGGGTTCTATTCTGTATTTTCTATGTTTAATGTCTTTGTCCTGTGATCACATTTCTGTAAAGCTGCTTTGATACAACACTAGTTGTAAAAAGAACTATACAAACAAATTTGATTTGATTTGATTAATTCACTGGATTTTCAGAAGGTAGTGTAGCTAATGAATAAATCACAACTGTCACGGAAGGAAATGCCAAGATGACAATTTTACAGGAGACAAAAACTTAATTTTCAATAGAAGCTTTTATTCCAAGTGATTTTGACCCATTTCTATTGGTCCATTCATCCGAAAATTTGGATACAGTTGAAAGAATATGTCAAGATATGCAGTTATCCTCATTAAAGTTCCATATCCTCTTATCGGTCGTTATGCATAATGTAACAGTTGTACAGTAATTGTTATGGATACCACACACACACATACACACACACACACACACACAGAACCACAGAACCGCTGGCATTCTGAAACAGGACAGAACACATCAGTGTTTATGGAAAAGTGCAGTGTGCAATAAAGCATGCCTTTTATTTAGCCATTGTTCTATGCAGCTGTAACAGAGGCGAGGCAGGCGGCTGCACAGGCACTCTTTTTATTTATGGCGAGGCTCCAAACCTCAAGGACGCTTTTAGCTACAATAAGTATATATCAAACAGGCATGATGAACAAAGGCAGTTTCATTAGACAATCAGTTAAATAAAGGAATTCATTTACTGTAGCAAAAGCCATCGTCCACTTGGCTGCCTTGGGCTTTAGTCCAAAAGCTAGGGTCTGATGTCCTAGGGACATTCAGGTCCGTTACAACAGGACAGGCAAACCAAGCAATTACATGGGCCCCCCAGAAAATGACTGGTTATGAATTAAATGAACCAACAAACTGTGTGAGAGGCCATTTAAAGTCTGTGACGGTCAATGCAGGAAAGTACAACACAACCAGACTGGAACATGTTCAGCAGTATCCATGCACACCAGCTGTTCACTGTCTTTAACACTAAAACAGATAAAGCTACTGACTAACTAATATTAGTTCCACTATTAAATCATAGAAAAACACACCAAGACCTAAACCTATCCTTTATATTTGACAATATTTGATTACAACACAACACAATCTGTCCCTGAAACGACTCACATGTGCACAATGATATGTATATATGTGTATAAACCAACAACAAAAAACGTCATATTTGAGAGACGACTTGTAGCTTTACAAAGGTGAAATGGATGTGTTAGCAACTCATATGTGAAGCATCTTCTGCTAGAGTGGAGAGTAAACAGCTGGTCTAAAGTACATGCTCAGGTCGAGGAGGAAAAAAAAGGCTGGGCGATTTGCTTTTGCTGTTTTTGCTGCACCAAGAGAAGTGTGGCTACGAGATGCATGCATAAAAGCAAAAAAGACGAATGAATTCCAATTTGACCCCTCACATTCATGTCGCATGTTTGTGAATCGAATACGTATCCAATTTAGGATCACATATAAAAGTGACTCAAACCTGATTTGATAAAATTGGATTTGCCACGTACACACAGCCATGAAAAAATCGGATTTGATTCACTTCAGCCTGGAATGTGAACATAGCCTTTACTGACAGTAGCCAGCCAGCCAACTTTAGCAATCATGAAGCATGAAGAGTTATCCATCAGGAAGACAGAAAAGAAAGAAGAGAAAAGAAATAGAAAGAATAGAAAAAAAAAGATAATTTTACATGTCCTTACTCATAAGTTTATTTAACTGAACTATAGTGTTTTATACTATTGCTTTGCTGTTTGAACTCCATTTGATCAGACATGATTTATTATAACGTTATTACATTTTTGACCAAGACAGAGGTCCCATGGTGGAACTGGGGACATCCATGCAATTTTCAACAGGACAATGCTTAACAACATACTGCATGTGTTACGAGGGCATGGCTGTGGATGATTGGCCTGCATGCAGTTTGGGATTTCAAGTAGACTTGAAATGGGTCAATCGAATGTGACTAAACTATATAGACTTTCAGCTTTAATTCAATGGGTTTACCCAAAACTGTCGCCACACTGTTGTTTTTATGTTATGATGGAGGATGGAATCAATTGGTGATGTTGGAGCCAAATCCTATTCAGTTTCCCTGAGAAACCACTTCCTCAATTTTTTTATGCATCTCACGATTTCTTGTGTAGACCTCAAATGCTTTCTGAATGACTGTGAAACCAACCGAGTGCCATTAACAGTGGATGGAATAAATCACTCTTGATTATAGAGACTGGGTGATAAAGTATTATTTCTGCTCAACTTAATAAATACTACCAGCTCCACCACAATATTATGGATTACCACAAAGCAGAACCAGAAGTGGCAGGGAAAGACCATCTGACAAACCACGCTATAACTGCGAATGTGGTAAGCCTTCCTAAACACATTCTCAATGCAGTTCTTGATCGTAAACACTCGCACTGCAGACGATAATTACTTCCAATATGCCGTGAATCAAGCTGCCTATTAAAATCATTTTTGACATCTCTGGGAAATGAGAAACACTGATGATGGTTTGCAATTTCCACTACAGTTTTAGCTGGGAAAAAGTACCAAACATGTAGGTGACAATCCTTTAGATGAGGACATGCGATTATTAGACTGGGATCTACAGTAAAATGTCATTCCAAGTCATTTTGACATTTCTTTTGGTCTAAACCAGGGGTGTCCAAACTACGGCCCGCGGGCCATTTGCGGCCCTTTTCCTTTTTTGGAGCGGCCCACGAGGTATTTTAGAAATAGAATAAAAGTTAGCCCGCTGTTAAGCAGGTTTTATAATGTGAGATTCAAAGTTTGAATGCTAGGTGTCAGAAACGGACCAAAGAGTCTAAAAGCGGAGAGAGTGCGCAGTTTTAGCGCAGAAAAACGGGCTAAAGGGTCTAAAAGCGGAGAGGGTGCGCAATTCTAGCGCAGAAAAAATGGGCCAAAGAGTCTAAAAGCGGATAGGGGGCGCATTTCTAGCGCAGAAAAACAGGCCAAAGAGTCTAAAAGCGGAGAGGGTGCACAGTTTTAGCGCAGAAAATCGGGCCAAAGAGTCTAAAAGCAGAGAGAGTGCGCAGTTTTAGCGCAGAAAAATGGGCCAAAGAGTCTAAAAGCAGAGAGGGTGCGCATTTCTAGCGCAGAAAAACATGCCAAAGAGTTTAAAGCGGAGAGAGTGCGCAGTTGTAGCGCAGAAAATCGGGCTAAAGGGTCTAAAAGCAGAGAGGGTGCGCAATTCTAGCGCAGAAAAAATGGGCCAAAGAGTCTAAAAGCGGAGAGGGTGCTCAGTTGTAGCACAGAAAAACGGGCCAAGCCACCTCAACTGGCTTCTCTCGATGTATTAATTACCATTCAAAGTAAACTGTTACTTATTATTGTAGCTTAATATTGTTTTTTAGAAAAAAATTAATATAGAAAACAATGCAAAGAGCGCAACTAATTGTCCAATTAATTATGAGCCTGTAAAATTTAATTGTTTTTATGGTTTACTATATAAATTGTTGGAGGACAGCATGTGGGTTAAGTGTGGGTGTGAGGGCTGGAGGAAATTTCTGAACTTTCCAAACTATTGTTTCCAGGCTGTCAACCTGGCCTGCTGCCCAGCCAATACTTCAGCACCAACTGCCTATGATCAATTTATATCTTTCATACAAAAGTAATTAACTCTTGATCACAACAAAACATTCACCCGCTTTGATGGCTGTGGCGGCTCCACCAGAACCCCTGAAGTCTTAAGTTCTGGACTGTAAAGTGGATTTGAGTTGAGAATAAACAGGCTGATTTCTTCTGACACTGTCCATTAAAACCATCTTCTGAACCGCCTCCCGTGTTGTTTGCCGACCACCACTGTCGAGGCACTTCTGAGGCTTTTGTGTGTTTTATCTTTTTGTGAGTTTTAAGGCTGTGGAGGCGGTGGACTTTCTGGTACGGTGTGGTGGACAGATTGTTCTTTGTCCTTTGGAACACACGTGTGAAGTTTCAAAGCAGGGTTGTGACCCTGTGCCAAGGGAATTTCCTGAAGGTCAGCCATTCTGCTAGGCCAGGAGGAAACTGTAGCTGGAAAGCCCTGGAGCAGAGTGCAGGAAAGCCAGGAAGATCCACTGGCAGGGCACGGTAATTGACATGGATCTTGAGGCGCCTCCCGCACCGCTTGATTTGTCGGGATTTCTGGGAAGTCCAAGGCCTACACTGGCTAAGAAAGGATGATGAAAGACTTTTTTTTCTGATGGGTACGTTGTCTGAGCTAGATTGAAGGTATTTGTGTTAGATCTTGTCAATTTATCTTTGCAGATCCTGCTTCCATAACAGTGGGATCATTAAGTATCACGAAAGTCTGTTTCTAAATTGTTGGGGCCTAACTGATGTTCTTTTGGGAAGGGACAAGACCCCATCTATACTGAGCCAACCCCATGCTATTTGAAACCCCATCCAACTGTGTGCCTTCTTGTAGGGGTCTCAGTTGTTCTTAATGTTTCGTCCAAAACCAACATATTTTTCAACCCTTCTATGTGGTTTAGGAAATCAGTTTGAACAGGTGGACAGTGACTAGAAACTGCTAGTCCAGTGGATGGTCTGATTATAACTCACAGCTTTTTAAAGGTTACTTCAGAAATTGTGAAATGTGAAAGAAGAGTCCCAGAACTGTCTGGTGTGTTTGTACTCCCAGATATGGGGTATGTCATCATTAAGTGGACTCATCCTGCCTAAAACTAGAAGACTGTAAAGATGCTGTAAAGATGATTCTGCTAAAAGCAGAATGCTTGAATGAACTATTCTAGAAAGAAATCTTATGTAACACATCACACACAAACTAAAAGAAAAATGCAGATTTCAGTCGTCAGCGAAACTTGCCAAGATCTCGGAAATTGAGTGGAGTGTTTGAATTCAGAGAGTTTAAAGGCTTTGAGTGGAGGAAATGACAGAAGCTTAAAAAGACCAGAATGCTTAGCTGAACTCTCACTCACTTCATGCAATCTTGAAAGTTCATTATCTTCAAGTTACCAATAGATTTATTTTTTCTTATGTTGATTTTAGGGAAAATAAGTCTTAGCTTTCTTTATAAAAAGTCATTTATGGATATTTTTATACTCACATCTATTGCTATTAACATACCATTAACCATTAACCTAACTAAACGTTTTACAGTTTATAAGGTTGGATCCAGTAGTGACTATTTAGAAGCACAGTATGAGAGAAAAGCAGGATGAACGTAGCTGTAGTAGTGTTTTCTTAATTCTTCTTCGGGAACATGGTGGAAAGGTTGTGGAAAGGTTTTGCATTAAGCTAAACAGTGCCACCAGTGGACAGGAATTGTTGTATAAATCAAAAAATATGTTTAAAGCTTTTCTAGCTAAATAAAATATGTCTTTAATATTCACATGGTGTCTTTAACCCTCTTCTTATGTTACGAGTCAAATTGACCCGTTTTAAAGTTTGAAGATCTAGAAAAAAAATGTTTAAACAAAAAAAACCCAACCAACAAATTTGACAAAACTTGCCTTAGTCGCCATGTAGTGAAATCCATATTTGCATGACTACTTGAAAGGTTCTAATAATATTTAGAGTATAAATATATGTACCTCAAAGTGTGCGGTGTGGGGACCATTTTTATCACAGTCAGCAATAGCAGCACAAAAACATGTCTTAAGTTCTTAAAAATAGCATAATGCAGAATCCAGAAAACAGGTCTATTAAGAAAAGGCCAATAATTTGCACCTTAACCAATGCTACAAAGCAATGTCTCATTTTTGGGAAAACGGGAGTCAATTTTAAGCACCTGTGAGTCAATCTTTACTAGCAGATTCAGTCAGTAGGTGATAATGAACTACTGTGAATAAATGACTGGCCCATGCATCACTGTGGAAACCTTTATGGTATAAATCAGGACTAATGAATGATTCATTAGTCTCGCTAGTCTATTCTAAAATCATTTCTGAGCTTTTACACTGCAGAGGCATGTGAAAGGTCTATTAAAACAAGTCGAGCGAGAATCTGGAACACTTGAAAATGTCACCAGTGTTTGGCCACCCTCGTGTCAATGGAGAAAACCTCACGATTTGATCTTATAAATCTGAACAGAAGCTCTCTTTTGGTTCTCTCTTGTAAAACCTGTGAGGAACTGCTGACCATAATCGTTTACAGAGATGATGGGCATGTGAGTGGGCTTGGGTTGCGCTAGTTCTGGGCGGTATACTGGTTCATATGGTAAACCGGAGGAGAAGTTTGAACTGCTATGCATTTTTCCCATACCGCCATACCACTAGAGGCGCTGTGGAGCGCAGTGCAGATGCACACAGTGTAGAACAGCACCGCCAAAGAAGCACACAGCCCGCTAGATAATGCTAGCCATTTAGCATAACATGCAGCGTTGCCAACTTAGCAGCTTTATCGCTATTTTTAGCGACTTTTCAGACCCACTAGTGATTTTATTTTTGTAAAAAAGCGACTAGAGACAAATCTAGTGAGTTTTTGTGGTGTTTTTGGAGACTTTTGGCGACTCACAGTGCAGTCTCTCACAGTCAGAGCACACCCACACCGCTCCACCAACACACAGTAAATGAACTGCGTATGTCCAAAGCCAACGCTGACTGACCACGCCCCCTATTTACAGAGCAGGATGTAAATATAAATGCGTCTTCAGTGTGACACAAAAAAAATCACTGAATTTAACTCAGTCTCAGTCAGTCACTCACCACATCTGACTCTTTGTAAAAAGCTAAATATCTAGCTAGCTAGCTCATTATTCAACAATTTGTCTATAATAGGTTTAAAAATAAAGAAAACTTAAGAAAATAAAAAAAAGAACTGAAAAAAAAATGTAGAATAACAGTTCCGGCTAACTGCTGCTCTTATAATAACATTTAACAACATGGCAAAAAACTTTATGTAATTTACGTAAAAATGAAGTTATTTTGAGAAGTGACTGCCTATTTAAAAAGCAACAGAAGTTCATTTGTTAGAGTTCATTTCTAACATTTCTAACATATTTAAAGTGTTTTTTACTTACTATTTTTGTTAATCCTTAACAGCTTCAAAAACATGTATTATGCAAACTAGGCGATGGCGCCATTTAGCGACTTCTAGCGACTTTTAGGACAGCCAATAGCTACTTTCCTTATTGAGGAGTTGGCGACACTAATAACAAGCTAACATACTGGAGTTAACAGTAGAATAGATGTGAATATGGAGTGGAATTGCGTAATCGATCCACAGCTCGGAGAAATGTTCCTCTCATCCTCCAGATGAGCCCAGAAACTCTCATTTATTCAGCAGAGATTAAACTCCCTAAAACTCTGGAGACAAGGAAGTAACCAAAACCCTTTTAAATATATTAATACTGTAGATTAAAGCATAAGTTTAATGCACACTAAACTGAATGTATTTGTTAACTGGAGATAGAAGGGAATTGTGGCTGATTTTAAACTTGTTTCTGACTTGTGCAATAGAGCTTGGAAAAAGAATATCTCTTTTGAATACTTAAACATTGAGTATTTTAGGTCCGTTTATGGAACAATTTAAAAAGGAAGCCGTGTTAAAGTTGTTGGCATATCTTTTTTAAGGTATATTGTTTACATTTGCCAGCTGTTTTCCTGTAATGCAGTCTGATTTTTTCATAGTGTTGCTGTCCAATGAAAAATAGGTATCTCCAAAACAACCACTTTACAGGAGAGAGAAAAAAACATCTGAACTTTCGAAAGAAGTCAATGTGAAAAGAGTTAATTAAAGGTAATTTTTAAGTATTTCAATTGGTTTGTTCAACAAGAAATTGTGGTAGAGTTTAAGGGTCAGTTTGTCTGTTAAATATATGTTGTAAACTATAAACAGACAAAAATGGAGATACTTGTTTGGTCAACTGACTGAAAACCGAAAACCCAACCGTATTGTAAATTTACAGTTCTAGAAAAATATATATACACAGATAAACACAGTACTAATTACTTTTGAATCTGAAATATGAAGTATTTAGATTCAGAAACAGATTTCCCAAAGAAATCAAGAATTCTACATTGTGAAGTGTTAGATAACCCATCTGTTTATAATCTGCTATGACCTCAAAAGTCATAAAATATACCCATGGCTTTACAAAGCTAAGATTATTATTGGGTAAAAAGACTTGAAACTTAATGAACAATATTTTTGAAGCCAGATCTGGAAGGGTTTCCAAACTAAAGTGAACAGTGTGTATCTTTACTCAGAAAGGGCCTTTGTTCTATTTTTTTCTTCTAGGATAGTGTTTTCCTCTGAATTTGCACAAGATTTTCCAATTTGTGCAGGACACTAAGAACAATGGAAAATAATTGGTGGTTGAGTAAGATGGCCAAAACTGGCCAGAAGCACTTTAGGTTGTCTGTAAAATAAAATGAAATGGGGTCAGTTAAACGATTAGTACACTTTTCCTCTGACCCCAGGTGTAGTCACTCAGCCAAGACGTGTTTTCTGTCCTAATGAAGCGTATCCTGATCTGGGCATGATGGAAATTTGTACTTTTGATTTCTCACAAAACGTCTCGCACAAAGAATCATCAGTAAAATATGGAGGGGAAGACAAGATTTATGGTCCTGGCTATTTCAACAGGAAATACGGGACAGGACGGCATGAGTGAGGTCGTATTTTCCTTTTTTCCCCATTCAGTGCCTTCCCTGCTTTCCATCCTGTCATCCCCTGGCAGCTGTGCTCTGGCTCGAGGCTTCGTTCCCATTGTCTCTGGGTATGAGTAACGCTCTGGGTCATGGAGAAAGCAATGGGAGTTATGAGGAAGAAGTGGAGTGAGGAATGGAAGAAGGGAATCCCACGTTGTGCCTTTAGAATCCCCATAGAAAACCATAGGCTGGCCCAAACATGCAGATCACTAGAGCTAGCCTGATACCCTTAGGGGCCTATTTCTTAAGTGCATCCATCAATTTCAGATCATGCTGCTGGATTTAGGGTGCTGGTGTGTCTTTTTTAGGGTGTAGGCTGCTGGTGTGTCTTTGATATGGTAAGGGCACCAAAAATATGCCTAGCACGGCATAACGTGAAATAAACCAATCAGTGTGTCACTTGCCATTCCCTTTCAGAGCCAGGTGCACTGACCTGCTGTGCCAACAGCTCATTTAAGGGAACAGTATGTTATTTTATTCTTTATTCTGTTTATTGTTAAGGTAAAAGTTTGGTTTGTGCTCTGCAGCACGTCCATGTGTGTTTAACAAGTGGGTTTGTACATTCACTAAGGGCATGTAGCGAGGGCAGGTGCTTCTGCATGGCTAAGATAGGATTGGACAGCTGACTGTTGACTCTTGTCAGGGTTTTAATCAGTCAGTGGCACACTTGTATTTTCTGCTGCCAAGATAAAGTCAGGTCAAAGTCAAAGTGGTTTTTATTGTCATTTCAGCTATATACAGAGTACACAGTGAAACGAAACAACGTTCCTCCAGGGACCATGGTGCACATGAACACAGTGTAGACAGAACAATAAGTGCAACAGTACAAAAGTGCAGACAGACAATACAACACAATACAGACAAAGAATAATAAATAACAAGACACAATAAATAAATAAAAACACACCAGAAAAATATAAGCACTTGAACACTCCTCACCAAATCTAGACCATCCTGAAAACTGTTTATTTGATTGAGTAAATTGCTTCAGTTTTTTTTTTATAATTTTAATAGATTAGCAGTAATGCTAGTCGCAGTTAGCCATGTTTAGCGCTAGTAAACGCCACTTGACAGCACTACACTGAGGAACCCTGAGGAGTGTTCTGGTAAGCCAGTGTATCCCACGTAGCTTGTTTTAATGCTGTTAACACGCCGACTACAGTCCGATAAACTCACCTCTGTACAGCGAAAGAGCTAGTGCTGCGGTTAGAGTCTAAATCTAATACTGTTTCAGCCTCACTACTGGGGAAACTTCACTGAAACTCCTTTATAACGCTGTACTTCAGCGAAGTGGCTTTACTGCTCTTTGCAACCTAACTGGAAAAATTCATACTTAAGGAGCAGTGTCAATTATTAAGAAAACTGAAGAGTTTAAGTGCGTAAGTCCGTAAAAAAATACAGTAATTTTTTAGATGCCTTGTATGTATAGCCTGCTATAGTAAATGTAATCTAGCAGTACTGTAAGGTTCATGTGTGGTAGGTCATTTTTGTAAGAGCACTAGAGACGTTAGAATCAGTGGCGGATGCTGGTCTTTCAAGGAGGGGAAGCTCAATTTCGGCCTACATCTTAACATATGTAGTTTTATTTATACGTAATTTTTACTCTCCCTGAGATTTTTTTTTGTAAACAAAAGGCATTATTTTCAAGTTTTCACTACACAACAAAAAGTTACCCATTCTTTACATTGAACAATTACATAAAAAAGACACTATGACATGAATAAACATAAAATGATCAGTAAAAAAAAACATTTCGCAAAACCTTTAAAGTTGGTAAAGGAAAAAATGCAGGTACATTTATTTCCTTTTTGGACAGTTTTAATTTCCTTGAATAATCCCTTTATTAATTTAAATTATTTAAATTATTTTTAATGATAACACAATACTTACTTCTTGCCCCTGTTCATTTATATCCTGAGATAGTTTCATCAAGAGGAATGGACAACAGTACATTTTATTTGTTACAGCACTTACAGTCAGCCAGCTCACTTGATCATACCAGGACATCTGAAAATACCTGTTACTTTTCCCCACCTTTTACACCAAATTAATCAGAAAAGCACCAGAAACAGAAGCTGGATTTGCCACTAGTCGTTTTTAATAACCGCTATAAGGATTAGGAAAGTCTCCGGTTCAACTCAGAACAGAATAAAAATGCTCCCATCATGGAGTTTTACACTAAAAGATCGCTGATTCGCTTATTTCGCTGTCAATCAAAAAGGGACTCCGCCTCAGGCAGATAATCCAATCATCGTGCAGAAGCTGAGCGTCCGGGCCGGCCGAGTCCAGTCCACTGCTCCATAGACCCCCAGAGACGCTGAGCGTCTGATGGGCGGGACAAAGCCCAGCATTTATCCAATGACTCGTCTCGTTTCGCCGCTCGCTTTGCTCCGCTATTGAAGTCTGTGGACGCTCAGCGTCCGCACTGTTTAAAGCAGCACTGAGGGAATGAGTGAGAGGAAAGCCGCGTCGTTACCAGAGATAAGAAGCTGATTTTGAACTAAGTTCAGCGCGTTGTAGCGCATATTTAATCAGTGACATGTACACACAATAGTACATATATTTAATCACTTATTTTTTTACATTTTAGGGGAAGCTGAGCTTCCCTTGCAGTCTTAGAGCAATCGCCACTGGCTAGAATGACCCCAGGGTATGGATGGAGATTGTGAAGTGTTGTGATGCAACAGGCCCCTGGTCTTTATACCAGACCTGTAGAGTGAATATTTCTGCTGTAAGAGTTTACATAGAGGGCCAGCATGCTAACAGTTCAGAAACCACACTGCTTATACCATCTACTGACTGCTTATACCTTCTAGCCTCTCAGCCAGGCAGCAGATGAATGTGTGTCCATGACAGAGAGAGAAAAACACCAAGTACAGAGTAGGAATTTGTCAATGTGGCTGTTACTGAGAAAAAGAGAGAGAGAGAGAGAGAGAGAAATAGAATAGCAGATAGGCCCAAGCAGAAGAGATAAAACATGTTTTATAGTCTCTCTTTCTTTATAAATTCATATGTAGGTCAGCTGAAATCAGTCGTTTTTGAGCTGTTGACATGACAATGCCTTCTGCTTGATGTAATATTCCCAGCATGCTCTGGTCCTCACTCTGTTCTCCCAGCGGCTATATATATATCCATCACCTAATGAAGCCGAACTGCCTTATAAGGCCTGAGACACTGAGCATACAGCTGCTGCATTCTAGAGCTCGAAATTTGCTCCACATGCTCTTTCCCTTACTTTCCATCTCTCCATCCATCCCTCCATCCCTCCCTCTCTGTGTTCTCTTCCAGCAGAGCAGGGAGCTTCGGAGAGGAGAGCTTCAGTTTGGGAGAAAGTGTATCGAAAGTGAAAAAAGGAATGCACAGGACGGTCTATGGACTAAAGTGGAGTTTGTATAGAATGACGAGTAGAATGTATGCTATTTATTTATTTGTTCACTTATTTATTGTTTGTTTGTTTGTTTGTTTGTTTGTTTGTTTGAACTGAACTGGGAAGCTCTGCTTTCAGTCACAGTTCACCAGTAAACTGAAAATTACTGCAGGAAACATCAAGGTGCAACTCCATGGTGTCGCTCCATCATTGTAAACTTTCAAATAAGCTCCATATCCACTCTACTTAAATTCTGTGCTTCACATGACTGGAATTTTCTCCCATCTGAAGTAAAAGGATTAACAGCTGTTGGTTTGGTTTGGTCTGCAGAAGATTGAAAGCCTGGTTATTGAGCTCACAGATTTGTCAGCATAATAATTGACTTTGTTTTATGCTGTATTTTATGTAACTTGTGTGTTTTTAATTGATTACGTCTACTGTGTTGTTTTAGATGGTTTCCTTTTGAACATCAGCCTGCCCAGGGACAGCAGATGTAAATTAGCCATCTGGCTAAATCTGACACATTTACAATCTGAAATAATGATGTTGATTAATGTGAATTGTCCCTGTTATTTAAACAAATAAATCAAATAAAATCAAATTCTTGTTGTCAGGTGTATCATTTTTCTCATTCCCCCTCCATAAGAACCAATACATTTTTATTATGTATCTACTCCATGTTTTCTATGTATTATTTCTATATTTCTACTTTAGCTGATACACATTTTAGATGATTTTACATAATTCTGTTTCATAGATTTGTCATTTGCTTTTCATGCCTTGTAACTTCTATTCCTTTTTATTCTTTTGCACCCCTTACCAATCTGTTTTGATTGAGATATTTTATATTAAATACATTTCATTTTCTTTTTAAAATTGACTTCTAACTAAAGTTTTAAAGCTTGAATCATTTTTGTTTAATGTAATCAAGATCAGAAGCTCAGCCCAGGACAGTATGTAATATAATCAAATAAGCACATATGGAATTTAAATACACTAATTAATCCTAGGAAAGAAAACATTTCTGTATTTTTAAACTTTGCAATGGGTCAAAATAACAGTTATAACAATATAACATTTTTTTATTATTTTACTTTTCTTTTAATGTTTTTTTTTTCTTTATTTTATGTTAGTAATTTAAATGTAATGTAAATGCTCTGACAATAAGGGTCACCCTCAATGTATTTCTTTTCCCAAGTGAAAGTAAAGCTTGATTAATGGATTGAATGTTTGGGGTAACAATCATTAAAAAGCTGCACCAGACTGACGTCAGTCATTTCAGTCTAGATGTTTATGAAGCCAAGCACTTACTCCCGAGAAAAAAACCTGCTTCTGGTTTTAAATTCACAGAAAGTCTCTCTTGTGTAGCTTTTCTCTCAGACAGCGAGTAAACACAGTGGACGACGCAGACGAAACATTCGTTTGTAACATGTTTTATTTGGAATAAATACCTTTGAAGTCATGACAATTCAAAATGCCAGCGTTAAAAAACATATACATATAAAACAATTAAAGACTTAAAAAGGTATTTACATGACTTATTTGTGCACAGCCAGATGGATGTATACATGGTATACAGGGCAGCCCATGCAGGACGTTGAAATCTTTTGCCGTACTAAAGCGCAAAAGAAGAACGAGACGAAACAATAACAATAAACACATCGGAAACAGAACAACAGAACAAACAAGAACATTCCAAGTAATACAGGAACCATCTTTTAGATGGACGATATGGTTGCTCTGAAGAACCTCGCGCGTATATGTTTTGCTGTATGATGCATTACAGGAATTTACACTTAACTGTGTACAAAGAATGGCTCGGCGCCGGGTCGGCAGCAGAAATCGCACCGGCCCCGGCTTTATGAGCCGCCACTTCTATAAAATAAACAATCGCTCTAATAGTTATAATAACTTAGTTAATATGGCAACTGTACCAGACAGGGCTTGATCGTAGCAGCTGCACCTCTGGCTCAATGGAAAGAGTGGAGGACGACTCGGTTGAAACTAAATACATATGAGTAAACAATCGACGAAAGGAGAAGCTAGGCGACGAAACAAGATGAGGAACTTGTTTTCTGGGGCACAGCTGATGAAGGGAAAGTGGTGGTCTGGTGGTCTGGTACTCTAGGCCTGCTTTTGAGAGGGATAAGTGTCTGGAAGTGTGGAAGTGTCTGGAAAAGAGAGGGTTTAACACTGAGAGAATCAGCAGCCTCAGGAGAACTTTCTTCTCTTGGCTCTGTTTTAGCTTTTAACGTTTTATGTCTCCTATAGGTCCATCCACGGTTCCAGCTCGCCACTTCCGACAGTCTCTGAAGCAAGAAATTACATTTCAGACCTAAGCGCAACAAAATACTGCGGTTAATGGAGCTGTAGAGTACGAAAGGAGACGGATGTTTAAATATAATGGCTCTCAACATGCTCGTACACCGCTAACTGAGGAAAATAAAGATCATATGGAAGCAAAGTCCTTCTTAACAACTTCTTAACAACTTCTTAACAACGGTTGAGCTCATCTTTGAAAACAGCCTTCCTCTGTCACACATCCACTGAACCCATACACAAAAACCTATCAGTTTATATCCATGCTCTGTGTGGTATCAGCTAAGTGTGCAGCTTTACGATACATCACTGACACCCTCAGAACCACCACAGCAAACAAAATCATTTGTTTGCATTTCATCGAGTCTCAACCAAGCACACATTACACTTAAGAACTTAACTTTAGAAGAGGCCGCTCTACATGGCTGCTTTTGCTATCTGGTTGCTATAGGGTAGCTAAGGGGCTGCTATGGTGTCGCTAAGTGGTTGCAAGTGAGGTTGCTAGTGTTCCTAGCAGACTGATATTGAATTGTGAAGTTTAAATGTTCGCTAACTGATTGATATTGAGTATACTGGGTATTTGCCATGAATTTGCTGGGTGGCTGATATGGTATCCTAGATGGTTGCTGTGGTGGAGCTACTAGGTAGTAGGTATTAGATGGATGCAGGGTGGCTGAAATGGTGTCCCATAGTTGGTGTCCCATGGCTAAACATAGTGGTAGACTGTTACAAGGTTGCTAGGTTGTGTCTATAGCTTTGGTATTCCAGTTTGTTTCTATTGGGTATTCATAATAAACATTTGCTTTAGTGTTCCTATGGTGTTCCTAGGTGGTTGCATTTGCATCCCAGAATGAAATTGTGGTGTTGCAAAGAGATTACTACACAGATACTGTTTAGTGATTGCTAGGACACTGCTTGGTGGTTGCTAGGTTGTTGCTGTGGTGTTGGTAAGTGGCTGCAATTGTATCCCAGGTGGTTTCTATGATGTTTTAAGTAATAGCAATGGTGTTGTTATGTGGGTGGCATGATGTTGCCAAAAGGTTAAAGTGGTACCCCACTTGGTTGATTGGGTGTTTCTAGTGAATATGTATCATCATGATATATTAAGAGATGGTTAGCTACTTATTTAAGTAACATAAACACTCTACTTTCCCAACTGGATTCATGTTGACTGTAATGTGTGCTCAATCAAGAACTGATGATGTCCCATGCATGGCATTGTAACACAGTTTAAACTGGTCTCACGTTTTCCCTAATAAAAAAGAACCAGAACCAACAGTTAACTCCTGGCTCAAGCTTTTGCAACCTGGAGATACTGTAGCAACGTTAGTCTTTAGCCAAACGTCTGTAATCAAAACAACCTGTGTAGTTTGAAGGCATTCTTTAAACAAATCTTTCTCCAGAATAGTCACGAGGAAAACATTTTGAATGATTAAACTGATATTAAGCTGTTCTTGTGCGCTAGTACGATCTTGAGCATGTACCCCAGGCAAGTGAATCTCTCTTTTCACCCTGTTCGTTTCTAACTTGACCCCAGTTAAGTCTCACCAGCCTCTCTTTCTCTCTCTCTCTCTTTTAACCAATGTCTCTGTGTCTTTGACATCAGAGGAGGACTCGAAGAGGACAGTTGCAGCCAGTTCCATGCAGTACAAGGGCATTTTCTGTGCTAGTTCCCTATCTAGCTGTGGAATGTTTCCTTTTTGACCCAGGAGACTATCAGTGTTTGGGTTGGCCTCTACGACAAATATGCTTTGAAGGGTGTCACTGTGGCCATTAATCAATTACTTGCTCACAGAAACATGCTGGATTTTTGTTTTTGGCAAAGAGAAATCTTACATATATGTATAGCCATATGAGGTTGAAAACAACGGACCTGGCAGCTGGCAACTTTAGATTGTCTAGATTATACTGGGATATGCTTCCATGTTGTACCATTGCTTCCTCACAGCCAGGGCAGATTGTTGGGATATGTCTTTTGTCATTTGGCTTAAGCTGGGTCAAATGAATGTTTAACAATTTGGTAGAACACTGTCTGCAACTGTGTGTAACCCTGTCTTTCTTCATCATGTCTTTCCCCTTTTGCAGGTATACAAAAATAATTTGAAAACTAACAACAAAATGCACCAGAACAAACAAAGTTCTGGATCGTTTGATTTATCTTGTCGAAAATCATTAGACAAAGCGACAAGTCCACGGTACAAGATCAAGGAAGTGGGTGCTTTAGGGGGGTAGAGTCATTAACAGAGATTTAAGGAACAGAAGTCCAGCTCCTGTGGCTTCTTCAGGCCCACGCAGTGCTCCCTCGGCAAAAGCATACCAGTCTGAGAGGTGCAGCGAAGAAGGCGTCTTTTGAAGCCCTTCCCGCAGTTTTTAGAGCAAGGAGACCACTCGCCCACATCCCACATGGGACAGGGGTCCCCGCAAGCCCGCATGGCGTTGGGCCTTTTGGCTGGGTCGCAGTCCGTCCCTGGCTTATCGTCGTTCCTCAGGCACTGCACCAACCTCCTCTGGAGGCCGTTCCCACAAGTCACAGAGCACTCATCCCACCCACCCGCTGCCCACTTCCCATATGATGGTGGCTCTTTGGGATAAACACTTTTTGGGACTTTTTCCTTGAGGTTGTCTTCTTTCTTGATGATCCTCCCGTCCTCAGGGAGGACACTGTTTTCTGCCCGTTCCTTCCCCTCCTTCTTCAGCGACTTCTCCTCCTTGTTATCCCGCTTCAGGTAAAAGGAGTAGCGGATACGTGGAGGGGTCATCTGGCCCACGGACAGCACCTCCACTGTGAGAGCCTCCCCCAGTGGTTTGACTGACTGCAGGGTCTCGGACTGCCCGCCCGTGCCACTGTAGCGGAGCAAACTCCCCCGCACCAGGATGTCCCTCTCCATGGCCGACACCACATAGTTTCCGTTCAGCAGGTACTTGCTCTGGCTGTTCTTCACGGCTAGATAGTTGTCGTCGCTCACTATGCCCTTATAGCCGCGCTGGCGGATGTCGACGTTGGCGGCGCCCACCGGAAGCAGGACCACAAAGTTGTAGCCGTGCCTGAGGGAAGCAAGAAGGATATTGTTTAGGGCATGTGTCCTTACCTATGTGAACATGGGCATCATGGCTTGTTAGGCCAGTTTATAAATATTTATATACTGAGTTAATAATAAAAATAAGTATGGAAAGCAGTGCTTAATTAGTACAACAAGTACTCTCTGAATTGTTACAGTGCATTTAGTCTGTAGATGATAAGACATTTTAACTGGTAGGTTGTTGCAATGGTCTAACTAGTGATTGCTATGGTGTGGGTGCATTGATACCCCAGGCAGTTTTATTATGTTAAATATTGTTTGCTATGGTGTTTAAGATTTTTGTTTGGCAGTTACTGTGGTATCCCAGATTGTTACTAGGGTGTTGCTACTAGTTGTTTGCTGGTTTATATGGTGTCACTTAGTGGTTGTAAGGTGTTGGTTGGGTTTCTAGGCTGTTGTGTTGGTATACCAGATCACCAGTTATTGTGGTGTTTCTTGGTGACTGCTGTGGTATCACATGTGGTTTCCATGGTGTTCCTAAGTGGATGCTATGGTTTTCTAGGTGGTTGCTTAGTTGTTGCTTGGTTGGTTGGTTACAACATACTTTGTACTAGAGTGCCTGTCAAATGCCAAAGGTCTTAACATTTCTTCAAAGTTCTTTGAGTCAGCCAAACTCAAACGCATCAAAGTTTTATTATGATGGCCTCTATGAAAAAGTGTGGTTTTCAATCAGTCCCTGCTAAACACACATTTCTCATCATGTGAATATAAGGTCCCTCCCCAGTAAAAATCACCATGAAGACTTTACTGGCTGCAATAGCAACACGTGACCTGTAGTTCTATGGAATAGTAAGCTAGTATGATTGGAATGCAGGGTTCTGTTCATCGTCAGGGATTCAGGTTTGGCTTACGCTGGTTTTGTGAAGAGTCCGGAGATCTTCTTGCAGTTTTTGTTGTCTCCTCCACACACCCCACACCTGTCGAACTTCTTGCTGGAGCCCAGTTTGCCGTCACAGCCTGCCTTGGTGCACTTGCCCTGGACGCAGACCGCTGAGGAGTCAGGAGAGCATGGAGTCCCATCCACAACCTGAACGAAGCAAAAAAATGTGTTAGCACTGAGGGCAAACCAAACAAACCAGAGTCCGATTTAACCATCTTATAAACTGCAGGTCTAAAAAACATGTATGGTTGGATACAAAATTGCAGAACGCATCAATTATGTTACTGTTTTAAAGCAATAAAATACAAAGAAATAGGATAAAACTTGTGGAAACAGCTTGTTGATTTGAAAGAAGAAAATTCTGTCCTTTTTTTTTGGACTTGTCTTACTCAGATACCAACAGCTTGCGCATGGCATGCTAAAAACCGCTCGTTGCTTCAGGTTTCTGGGTCTGCATTACATTTATGTAACCTTTTACATAGGCTAGCCTGCACTGTCCATAAAACTACACTGTAACATCTGTATTATTGTGATGGTACGTAAAGAGACCACTTAAAAGGACGAGTTTCTTTGATTTTACCAAACTAAAAACCTCTGAAATATAATCAAGAGGAAGATGGATGATCACAAGCAGCAGGAGTGGCATAAAGTTATCCAAAAGCAGTGTGTAAGACTGGTGGAGGAGAACATGACAAGATGCATAAACAATGTGAACAAAAAGCAGGGTTATTCCACCAAATATTGATTTTTGAACTCTTAAAACTTTATGAAAATGAACTTTTCTGTAGGCTTTGCATCTTTTTTGTTATTTTAGCCATTTCTTATTTTCTGTAAATATATTATCTAAATGACAATATGTTTATTTGGAATTTGGGAGAAATGTTGTCTGTAGTTTATAGAATAAAACAACATTGTTCATTTTATTCAAACATATACTGTATCTATAAATAGAAAACGTAGAAAAAGTTAGAAACGTCCATCTTCAACAGTTTTTATTTTATGTTGCATTATTAAATATTTAACTTTATGCCTCCATATTTTCGCTATGTCATATTAATTGTTATGCGTGAAATGGATCTGAGTGTAGGATTTGTTGGTCTCTGAATCTCTCCCAAAGTAGACATGCCAAACTTTTCAAACAGTCATGAATCCTGAATAAACTGGTCCTGATTAGAGTCTGAAATATTTCACTACTCACGTCGGGTTCTGATCATTTCTCAAATATTTCTCATGCTCAAGTCGGGTTCAGATTTCACATCTAGGTTCCTCTTAGACCGTCTAGCACCTTTAACTGATTTTGGCTTTGGAGTTAACTCTGCTCTGCTTTTTTATTACGTGAAGTTATTTCTTTATTTATTTTATAATCTTGTGTGCTGGAGTCGCTGGTGTTGTTAGCAGCAGATAGCTAGAAGGTTCTCTGAGGTAAAAAGGTTAGCATGAGGACGACACGTCCTGCACTGTAAACCCATACGCTGTTTGAACTCAAATGATTTAAGTCTGTTTTACATAACATTGTATATTTCTAAACAATACTCAACTATTTTGAGTTAGTTGAACTGATTTCTGGGCACATATAAACATTCAAACTGAGATCTTTGAGTTGAACCAACTTATAATAACTGAGTTTAGTCTGTTTCCATTAACAGCTTCTTTTTCATTGGCTTCTGTTACAATCAATTTGTATACTGGATGTGTCCAACAGTTTCTGGCCAACACTCACCATCAGTGTGTAGTGATTCCCCCTGCTGGGCTACCTTAGAAATAAATCAACTTCCCCCTTTAGTTTTAATAAATTGATGTTTTAATTTATGCTAACTCAAGTTTTCATTCCCCAATACTTAAAAAAAATAGAGCAAAGGCTTAAAAAAGTTAAATAAACTCAACTTCTCTATTGTTACAGTAAAACAAAAATAAAAAAAGTTAAATCAACTTCCCCTTCCCCTTTTCCCTTATGCTAACTTAAGTTTTCATTACCCATTACTTAACTTTTTTAAGGCAACCGGTTTCCTCAAATCTTTTAAAGTAAATTCAATAAAATTCTAAATTCTATAAAAAAGTTTTTTATCTTTGTTTGTATTTAGCATTTTACCAATATAGAATCTCTATGTAAGTTCACACTTCAGTTCTTCAGGCTCATATATACAGTACTATCATTATGAACATCAATTCCATAGGCCCTATAATTGAACCTTGTGGAACTCAACATTTTCCAATAGTATTTTTCTTCAGGATTAATAGCTGAATAATTAAACTAGGGTTAATGTGGACGGATGATAGGATAGATAATAGCATGTCATGTGCACACTGTAGATCACTACATAACTTTACACTATAGCCGTTATTTCACGCTGTTATTTCCCTCAGTAGGCATAATGCAAAAGCAGGCAAGGACCATACTTTAGTCCAATTTTTTGTTTGATCCTGGAAGGTGCCTGATTCCAAACATTGAAAATCGCTGCTGTTAAATGTTTCAAGACTAAAATCTTCTGGCATAGAGCTCAAATATATTGACTGATGAATGAACTCTGTGGGAGTTAAAACAACAAGATAGGGTAAAAAAATGTTGTAAAATATTTAGGGCAGTTTCCCAGTCTGGGATTAAGCCTAGTGTTGGACTACACAGATGGAGATTTTAAATAAAAAGAAAATATACAGCTCTGGAAAAAATGAGACCACTTAAAAATTATGAGTTTCTGAATCCGTTTCTCTGATTTTTCTATTTATAGGTATATGTTTGAGTAAAATGAAGATTGTTGTTTTATTCTATAAACTACAGACAAAATTTCTCCCACATTCCAAAAAAATATTGTCATTTAGAGCATTTATTTGCAGAAAATGAGAAATGGCTGAAATAACAAAAAATATGCAGAGCTTTTAGACCTCAATTAATGCAAAGTTAACAAGTTCATATTCATATTCAGAGTTTATTCATATTTAGAGTTCAGAAATCAATATTTGGTGGAATAACCCTGGTTTTTAATCACAGTTTTCATGCACCTTGTCATGTTCTCCTCCACCAGTCTTATACACTGCTTTTGGATCACTTTATGTCACTCCTGGTGCAAAAATTCAAGCAGTTCAGTTTGGTTTGATGGTTTGTGATCATCCATCTTCCTCTTGATTATATTCCAGAGGATTTCAATTTGGTAAAATGATAAAAAGAAACTCATCATTTTTAAGTGGTCTCTTTTTTTTAAGCTGTATATATATATATATATATATATATATATATATATATATATATATATATATATATATATATATATATGTGTGTGTGTGTTTATATTGGTGACACACCAGCATTTCAGGCATGGTTAAAGCTCTATTCTCATGCCTCACGTCTCTGTGGAGACTCACTCTACACCTCTATATCTTCCCCAGATTAACACCTCCTTCCTCACCATTCTTTACATCATTCTTTCCCTCCCTGTCTATTATATACTATATCCACACCAGCTGTGAAAAACACAAAGTAGCCTATAGGGACCCTCACTAATGACCCCATTCCATGTGATATTATTTATTTAAAGAAGTGTTTACCACTTTTATTAACATTCTTTGTGAAGGTACAGTATGTCCACTACTTTGACCTGATAAAGTTGTTTTGTTAGGTTAGGTTGTTTGGTAAGCGCATTGTTTCCAGTATGTCACGACCTGCTGAAGTGACAGCTCATGGCTATGTGGGAGATGAATGAAGTATGAAGAGAAATGTGCGTAATGCGTTCTCGTAAACCACTCAAGATTAACTCACGAGAGAGAAAGAGGAGCTCCTGATTCATGAGACATGAACTATTTCCTCAAAAACATTAAGGCTGAAACAAAGCTATGGCTCATCTGTGCTTTCTTTTCTGTTTCTGTGCAGTTCGCCAAAAATGAATAAAGTGCATGAAAGCTGTCAGATGCTTTATGAGTAGGGATGTCAGACGGTGCCAATTCACCTGCACTGATTTTGAAAGTTAAATACATTTTTAAAACTATTTTTCAAAAATGTATAATCCACCAGGAACACACCATGTGGGGCTTTTAATGTTTAAATATATGGGATGATATATGAACTATTTAAAACAATATGAGCTGAAACTGAAAACTACATAGTACTTAGGGACACTTATTATAAAGTGGGACCAGCTCTTCTAATGAATGCATTATTCAGCTACTTTAAGTTGCATCCATTGCTGTGCTGAAGAAAGACAGAAAAAGCAGATGCCCCTTTTTTATTATTTATTTTTGTCCATATAGCGAATATTATATTACTTAGGATTATGGGTTTTTGCTGTTTGTTTTAGTACAGTAGTTTAATAATATAAAACTGATTATGATATTAGTATCAGTATCAGTATAAGTGTGGTTTCAATAAAATGATAAAGATTAGGTAAAAAATGTAAATAAAAAACAAAACATATATTATATTGTCGCTGTCCAATAAAAAACAAGTATCTCAAAAACAGCTACTTTATAGAAGAGAGAAAAAAAACTTCTAAACTTTTTTGGAATTAATGGAAGTCAATGTAAAAAGACAGAGTACTGTAGATCAGCACAGCAGTGCCAGTATTACACACTTCCATTATCTCTGTTTATTGAAAGATTTTTAGTTAAAGAGGAGGAGAAAATATGATTTGTTTGTTTAAAAACAGTCTGTGAGTTAAAATAGTTCCATTGCTGCTCTGTTTGTAGCTGTGCTGTTAGTTAGCTGTGCTGTTTGCGGCTGCACTGTTTGGCTTGTAAGTGCTGCATTGTTGCTAGATTACCAGTATGTAACAAAGCTGACTTTGTTTGGTTTTCTTAATATATAATACTAATAAATACTTTTTTCCATTACTAAACATTTAATGTAATTTTATAAAGATATAAAATATCAAATCCTGGTGAAATTTCTGATTTTATTGTACACTGGATTTCAATCAAAGTTTATCAAAATTGCAATTTAATCTAGTACCAATGAATAAAATCAAACAGAATCAAAGGAATAATTACAAGGTCAGATATTTATCCACCTATTGATAAATGGTGGATAAATGAAAGTTTTATATATGACTCACCTTGGGGGCCAGGACGTAGAAATAGCCGGTTCCATTAGCCCTGCATATCAGCTTACACTGGTCTTTAGGAGACACTCCTGAGTACTTGGGAACCCACACTACTGTGAGCGCGAGGCGGTTGGTGTTCAGGCTGAATCCATTGAAGGCCTCACACTGTTCTTCACGGTAGCTCTTCCCTGAGTTAAACAGAGAGAAAAGATTGTCAAAAACCATAATTTTCAAAGTTTCCTCTTACCCATGCTGTTGTGATCTATGTATTTGCCGCTATATGCCCCAGTTTATCTGATTTCTAATACTGGAATATTGGCTGTTCTCTAGAATAATTCAATCATATACAGACTCAATGGGCAACAAATACAAACGTGTCAAAGTGTTCTCTAATACATTAAGTAGTGAAAAGGTCAGGCCTCCCTGCGCTCTCCTCTGGAGTGGAGCACAGCCAGATCCAGACATCACTGTATTATTTATTGATGTTGCATAAAGGTTTTAAGTGGCTCCAGATTTGCAGGTCAAGAAACACTGTCACACTCACTAAGAGTGCATGTCTCCAGATTCAGTTACTGATTCAGATCCAAACTACCCATCTGCTTCACTGTTTAGCCAAAAATCAGCCAAAACACCTCTGATGTCCAACGTTTTCTTGCTTTAGTTTTGTACTTCAGCCTCAGCATAGCTAAAAAACAATGGCTTTAGAAGGTAAAAACAGAAAAAACAGTGCCAGGAACCACAATAATGTATTTACAATTAGTTACCAAGTATGTGTTTATCCCTTTCTTACATTGTAAATTAATACTAAAGCCACTACAGAGTTCCCCAATGGTGGAACAAACTTCCTTCCACTACCAGATCAGGAGAATCTCTCACTATCTTTAAGAAACTCCTGAAGACTGAGCTCTTCAAAGAGCACTTACTCTCCTAACACCTCTAACTAACTACCTTCTACTACCAGATCAGGAGAATCTCTCACTATCTTTAATAAACTCCTGAAGACAGAGCTCTTCAAAGAGCACTTACTCTCCTAACACCTCTAACTAACTACCTTCCACTACCAGATCAGGAGAATCTCTCACTATTTTCAATAAACTCCTGAAGTCAGAGCTCTTCAAAGAGCACTTACTCTCCTAACACCTCTAACACACTAACTACTTCTAACCTCATTTCCTTCTTCCCCTCCTTCACTCCTCTATCCCATTATTCCCTTTGACCTCCTTCAGGCCCTGTCTAAAGATGTTTTTACCTTTAACTTCTATTACTTTTGTACTTCATTATTTTGAAAAAAGCGTCTGCCAAATGTAATGTAATGTAGTGTAATGTAATGTAGTGTAATGTAATGTAGTGTAATGTAATGTAATGTAATGTAGTGTAATGTATTGTAGTGTAATGTAATGTAGTGTAATGTAATGTAATGTAATGTAGTGTAATGTAATGTATTGTAGTGTAATGTAATGTAGTGTAATGTAATGTAGTGTAATGTAATGTAATGTAATGTAGTGTAATGTAATGTAATGTAGTGTAATGTAATGTAGTGTAATGTAATGTAATGTAATGTAGTGTAATGTAATGTAGTGTAATGTAATGTAGTGTAATGTAATGTAATGTAATGTAGTGTAATGTAATGTAGTGTAATGTAATGTAGTGTAATGTAATAAAGACTATGAAGGAAAACATAAGGAATCATGTAGTAACGTAAAAGGGATTAACAACCTAAAATACTCTTGCAGTTTCTGAGGCTGGTAACTCTGATGTCCTTATCCTGTGCAACATTGGAAACTCCTGCTCTTCCTTTACCAGGGCTTTCCTGATGAGAGCCAGTTTCATCGTAATTGACCTTGAGAATACTTTCAAAGTTCTTAATATGTATTTCAAGAAATGAATTAACTTTTTTTTGTATTTACTTAGTTGAGTAGTTATTTCTATAATCTGGATTAGAACATTCCTCAAATAGAGCTATTCACTGTATACCTGTAACTCTACCTCTTCACTACTTTACAACTGATGCTCTCAAACACATTAAGAGGCAAGAAATTCAAATAATTAACTCTTGAAAAGTTCAGCACAGCTGTTAACTGAAAGCCTGAATTCCAGGTGACTCTACTTCATAAAGCTGACTAAAAAAAATTCAACCAAGATGTGCAAAGCTAAGCAAGTCATCTAAGCAAGAGGAGCTACTGTAGAATCTAAAAAATAAACCATATTCTGATTTGTTTATCACGTTTTTGTTTTTCTTCATAGTTTGGATGACTAGTATTAATCTACAATAAAGAACATTTAAAATAATGAAAAAACACTAAATATAAGATGTGTCTAAACTTCTGACTAATACTGTATATTGTAAGGATACTTTATTACAAGAGTTTCTTATAATTATAAGAAAGTATCTTGTTATTTTAAAGTAATGAAACCTAAAATAATGTATTGTCATATTTATGGTAAAAGTAACTTTGAGAAAGTGTCTTACTATTATGAGATACCATACGAACAGTGATTTGTAATTTTTTTTGAAAGTTATCATGTACTTAACAAAAAGTAATCAGGTTAATTCACTCTGAACCATTGCTTCAAGTCAAAAAGTCAAGCTATTCTACTTGATCTGCTGCATTTATAATCTTTCTCTCATAACTGCAAGATATTCTGTGTCATAATTACACTATAATGTAAAGTTTGTGACATAATACCTTAAAATAATAAGACAAACAACCATAGTTACAACCATAGTCTATCCATCCATCTATTCATCTATCTATCCATCCATTATTCATCTATTCCTCCATCCATCTATCCATCCATCTATTCCTCCATCCATCTATCTATCCATTCATTCATTCATTCATTCATCCATTATTCATCTATTACTCCATCCATCTATCTTTCCATGTATCTATCCATCCATTATTCATCTATTCCTCCATTCATTCATCCATCCATTATTCATCTATTCCTCCATCCATATATCCATCCATCCATCTATCTATCCATTCATTCATCCATTATTCATCTATTACTCCATCCATCTATCTTTCCATGTATCTATCCATCCATTATTCATCTATTCCTCCATTCATTCATCCATCCATTATTCATCTATTCCTCCATCCATCTATCCATCCATCTATCTATCCATTCATCCATCCATTATCCATCTCTTCCTCCATCCATTCATCCATCCATTATTCATCTATTCCTCCATCCATCTATCCATCCATCCATTTATCCATCCATTATTCATCTATTCCTCCATCCATGTATCCATCTACCTATCTATCCATTCATTCATCCATCCATTATTCATCTATTCCATCCATCCATCTATCTATCCATCCATTCATCCATCCATTATTCATCTATTCCTCCATCCATCTATCCATCCATCCATTTATCCATCCATTATTCATCTATTCCTCCATCCATGTATCCATCTACCTATCTATCCATTCATTCATCCATCCATTATTCATCTATTCCATCCATCCATCTATTTATCCATCCATTCATCCATCCATTATTCATCTATTCCTCCATCCATCTATCCATCCATCTATCTATCCATCCATTCATCCATCATCCATCCATTAATCCATCCATCCATTAATCAATCTATCCATCTTTCCATCCATTCATCTGTTCATTTATTCATCCATCCATCCATCCATACATCAGTCATAGATAGTTCTTACCTGTATCAGGACAGGGTATGAGGTTGCAGGAGCGGTGCTTCACTCTCATTCCCTGACAGTATTTTCCTCCGTTTTCTGGCACTGGGTTATTACACTCTCTCTTCGCCAGCTGTACTCCACCACCACACGTCCTGGAACAGCTCCCGAACGGCCCCCATTTACCCCACCTTCCATCCACCTGAAGACAGCAAGCGAGAGAGAAAGAGAGAGTGTATCAAACTCATAAAAACTCTTCCAAACATGATGATGTCTTTTTGGCTTTGCAGTGGAGAATATACAGTTATTTACAGTCCACACTTTAAGTCAGAATTATATCAGGTTCGCAGAATAAAGTGAATGTTAGATAAAAAAGAAAACTTAAAAACAGTAGTTCTTATTGATGTTCATGTTACTTAGCAACGAAACACAGCAATGAAAGGGTCTATGGAAGTGTATTTAACAGGTCTGCAATAACATGTCGAATGTCAGTACTCATGTGTTCTATCACAGCAGGGTGAGACTTCCTGGAAAGATGAAAACGTGTATGGTGGAATGTGACAGTAGTGAGGGTCCCACTTTAAGAGGAATGTTTCGCTGAAAACTCAAATGTCAAAACGTAGTTTGATTGACCAAGGAATGTTTGGAGTCCAGAGTTTTCTTCTTTAAAGTTTGTACTGAAGTTCTTCACAGAAATGTTCCTACTACCTGCTGTTACTCCTGCCAAAACACTAGGGCCGTCTTAAAGTAGCCCAAACACACTCATCATCCACGAAATAGCTGCACCAAGAAGGAATCAACAGGAATACAACTTAGTAGGAAGTCGAGCCAGACTATCATGGAGTGACTCGGACAGGAAGGCATTCTAATAACAATTCAAAAATCAAAATCTGAAAATTTGAAAATGTCCAATTCATGTGTGTTTTTGTTGTTCAAACTGCCACACAGATACAAATATATAGCTCTGGAAAAAAAAGAGCACTTAAAAAATGATTAGTTTCTTTGATTTTACCAAATTGAAAACCTCTGGAATTTAATAGAAGGGGAAGATGGACGATTGCAACCATAAAACCGAACTGAACTGCTTGAATTTTTGCACGAGGAGAGGCATAAAGTTATACAAAAGCAGTGTGTAAGACTGGTGGAGGAGAACATGCCAAAATGTATAAAACACTGTGATTAAAAACCAGGGTTATTCCACCAAATATTGATTTCTGAACTCTTAGAACTTTATGGATATGAACTTGTTTTCTTTGCCTTATCTGAGGTCTAAAAGCTCTGCATCTTTTTTTTTATTTCAATCATTTCTCCTTTTCTGCAAATAAATGTTCTAAATGACGATATCTGTATTTGGAATTTGAGAGAAATGTTGTCTGTAGTTTATAAAATAAAACAACAATGTTCTTTTTACTCTTATACCTATAAATAGCAAAATCAGAGAAACGGATTTAGAAACTAAAGCTGTCTCTTAATTCTTTCCAGAGCTGTATGTCACATAGGAAGAAAAAAAACATATTTAGGACATTTTTTTTACCTGTGGGTGAATGAAGTCTATCTATCTACACACTTTAAGCTGGAGATTTTAGTAGTTACATCTTGTGAGCTGCTATTCGTGCATCATTGTTTATATCCGGACATCTTTATATAATTTAGCCACATGTTTGTACTCTGTGTGTCTGTGTTTACTGTAGGTCTGCATTGTCTCCCACCTTTGCTTTGGTGACCTCTCCCTGCTCCAGACAGACGCCACGCATGCAGAGCATGCCCTCCCCGCAGCTGGTGCCGTCCGCCCAGGGGAAGTGACGCGTCTGGCAGACGGGCTGGCCGCGGGTCTTGCCCGTACACCACAGCCGCTGACACGGAGCCTGCATGAGCGGGCACGGCTTAGAGCCCGTCCCGAACGCCAGCTCACACTGCTTCTCCAGACCATAGAACACTCCAGGAAGACCATCAGGCAAAGCCAGAGGCTTCTGAGGCTGATCCAGCAAACACTCTCCTGCAGGAAGGAAGCATAGTGTTATTCCACAGCTGATTTCAGGAAGGGCTACTTAGGCTTACATGAGGGATGTCAGATTTTTTATGATTTCTCGATCACAAATTTCAAGCTTTCAATGCTACATTTTAATTATGTTTAGCACAATATTTATATTCTAAAACTTCTATAAACGTTTCTGCTCCAAACTTTCAATCCAGCAGTTTAGTGCCCAATTTAATTCCAGCATTTAATCTAATATTTCAGTTCCAACTTTGAGTTAAATTATCCATTCAAACTGTCAACTCAATGTTCAGTTCTAACTTTCAATCCAACATTTAATCCAATATCTCAGTTCTAATATTCAGTTTCAATTTTCAACCCAATATTTAAATTTAAAATTTTAATCCAATAGTTCATTGCCAAATTTCAACCCATTTAATCGATTTAAGTCCAACTTTTAGTCCAAATGTTGAACTCCAATTTGCAATCCAATATTTTAGTTCAGATTTTTTATCCAACATTTAATCTAATATTTCAGTTCCAATTTTCAGTCCAATATTTTAGTTCCAACTTTCAATCAAACAGTTCATCCAATATTTCAGTTCTAAATTTCAATCCAACATTTCAGGTTCAACTTTCAATCCAAATGTTAAACTTCAATTTTTCAACCCAATATTTTAGTTCCAACTTTCAATACAAAACAAAACATTTAATCCAATATCTCAGTTCCAATTTTCAACCCAATATTTAAATTTCAACTTTTAATCCAATAGTTCATTGGCAAATTTCAACCCAACATTTAATCGATTTAGGTCCAATTTTCAGTTTAAATGTTTAATTCCAATCTTCAACCCAATATTATAGTTCTAATGTTTAACTCAATATTTTAGTTCTAACAAATACTTTTTAATCCAGTTTTTCAGTTCATTTGGTTCTAATTTCAACCAATTTTTTTAATTCCAATTTTAATCCAATTGTTCATTGTCTAATTTCAATCCTAAATTTAATCTTTTCAGTTCCAACTTTCAGTTCAAATGTTTTAGTTTCAACTTTCAACCCATTATTCTAGTTCTATTGTTTAACCCAATAGTTAATTTCTAAGTTCCAATCTAATATTTCTGTTCAACTTTTAATTCAATATTTCAGTTATCCAATGCCAGGATAAAATGTTCTTAATTCACATTTTCTTTTTGATCTTCAAACTAGCTTAAGATCTTCAAAGATAAACCTGATAATAATTGTTCATCACACTACAGCAGTTCAGATGCTTTCATTAATGATGTTGATATTTGGCTTCATTAATCTGGGAAAAGTTTGACTTAATGACTGAGTTATGAATCAGACGTGTTTGTTTAACTCCTATCTTTAGATTCAGCAGGTCTGTGTTTATTTGTTTAGAATGATGGGTGTCTAGGCGAGTGTGAATATTAGTGCGAGGCTTTAAGAGCTTCACAGATCCTACTGTAAACCTCCCAATCAGCGAAACCACGCCGGGCCCTTACTCACACAAACACTGGCCTGTCAGGCCTGTTTGCTCTTTCTCTGGTTCCTTTCACACAGTTGTAGATCACACTGTGATCACCAGTATACGGTGCATGGTACATGTATTTACAGTACGGGAGTGTGTGTGTGTGAGTGTGTGTGTTACTCCAAAGGGATCTTGTGTCATCTGTCTTGAGAAGCTTATTTTAAAGGTGCATTACTAAGCCAGTGGGTATTGTTAAATAAGAGCATCATGATATAAACACTATGTATTAAATACAGCTCTGGAAAAAATAAAAGACCACTTAAAAATGATGAGTATCTTTGATTTTACCAAATTGAAAACCTCTGGAATATAATCAAGAGGAAATGGATGATGACAAGCTGATCATCAAACCAAACTGAACTGCTTGAATTTGTGCACCAGAAGTGTCATAAATTCATCCAAAAGCAGTGTGTAAGACTGGTGGAGGAGAACATGCCTAGATTAAAAAACATGGTTATTCCACCAAATATTGATTTCTGAACTCTTAAAACTTTCACTTACTTATGTTTGAGTAAAATGAACAGTTGTTTTATTCTATAAAACTACAGACAATAATTCTCCCAAATTCCAAATAGAAATATTGTAATTTATTTGCAGAAAATGAAAAATTATGCAGAGCTTTCAGACTCTTTCAAATAATGCAAAGAAAACAATTTATATTCATAAAGATTTAAGAGTTCAAAAATCAATATTTAGTGAAATAACGCTGTTTTTTTCATTTACAGTTTTCATGCATCTTGGCATGTTCTCCTCCACCTGTCTTACACACTGCTTTTGGATAACTTTATGCCTTTACTCCTGGTGCAAAAATTCAAGCAGTTCAGTTTGGTTTGATGGCTTCTAATCATCCATCTTCCTATTGATTATATTCCAGAGCTTTTAATTTGGTAAAATAAAAAAAACTCATAATTTTTAAGTAATCTCTTATTTTCTCCCATAGCTGTGTATATAGATACTACCTCACAATTTATACAGGTGTGACTGTTCCCTAGCTGCCTCTGTCTTGGGAAAACAACTATATCTAATGTAAGCTTTAGCTATTTCTTTCTGTGGTCTGGGATTATACAGCAGGACATTAATCTATATTATGTATGACATGCTGATATAAAACGCCCACTCCCATTAAATCTGCCTGTCTTTCATACTTCAAAGACTCAAGGAGCCTTTTCACACTTTTTTCTTCAGAGTGATCCTAAGAGGAAACTTGACCAGAGTTTCTATTTCAACCTGTGTGGGAAAACTGGGCCGACCTAAACCTACAGACAATGACAGCCAGACCACAAATGGCTGTCCTAACCCAGGCTACTTTCAGACAAGTGGTCTGGACGGCTGCCCGTAAAGCGCTGCAGCGAGTTTGTGAACCATCAATTGGTGTTTTTTCGGAAGCAGACGTAGTGGTTTACACTGATTGGCCTGAGATTTGTGGTCTAGGGCTCACCCTGGAACTTCGCAGGATAATGGCTTCCATCCAAGCAACTTCTAAATGCATAGTTTGGTGTGATGAGGGAGTGTCTGTGTGTATTTTCACCCAGTTTAGAGGGATTCCAACGCAAGAATGAGCTTGAGGAATGAGCCACCTGTTGCTGCTATGTCTAAAACTCTGTGTTAAAACTCTGAACATACTAACAATGGCCTACAAATGTTCCAGTCTGACTCCATTGTGGCGAATAACTACTGCAATGTCTGCAAAACTCTGAATGTACTAACACTGGCCTACAAATGTTCCAGTCTGACTCCATTGTGGTCAATTACTAAGAGAACTTGAACCTCAGAGTAAACACAGGTAGAGCTTCAGAGCTAGCAAAGCAGCTCAAACCTAAACATCCCCATATTTGAGAGTCAAATTGAACCACAGATGTGAGACAAGTTGAACTTTAGAGTTAGCTGTTCATGAAAAACTACACAAACTTGAGTTAGGTGTCAGATGAACACCAGTTGATCTTAAGAGTTAAAGTTTAGAGTGGTTACAGAGTAAATTCCAAAAAACAACTTGAGTTTTAGAGTTAGCACAAACTGAGTATCAAATTTGACACCAGTTGATCTTTAGAGTTACTAAGTTTGAACTTGTAATTGTGGAGTTTCTCCTGAATTGTTAACTCTAAATCTTAACTTGAGCTGATTCCAAAGATTAAGTTACAAACTAGAGTTTTAAAGTTAGTAATGCAGATAAAACTACACAAACTAAGACTCAAGTTAAGCATCCGAATTGGCAAAAGTTGATCTTTTGAGTTGAGAGTGAACGTATGGAGTTTTATCTGCAATCGCTAGCTGCTAAAACTCAAGTTGATCTTTGGAATTAGCACAAGTTGACCTTTAGCAAGTTAGCAAGAAGAGAAAACCTGTAGTTGTGGTGTTTGGTTTCCTGCTTTGCTAACTTTTTAAACTCAAGTTGAACCTCAAGTTATTACAAGTTTAGCAATGCAGACAAAACTCCACAACTACAAGTTAAGGATTATGTTGATCATCAGATTTAGCACAAGTTGACCTTTAGGAGTTGTGGTAATGGAGTCTTCCTACATCGCTAACTCTAAAACTAAATTTGATCCTTAGGATTTGAGTTCAGTGTCAAAGATTTAGCACACAATTGTTTGCATTTCTAACTATTAAACCCAAGCTGATCCTTGGAAGTTGAGCTGAGTGTCAAAGATTTAGCACAAGCTACTCATTTTTTGCATTGCGAATTCTTTAACTCAAGCTGATACTTGGATTTTGAGCTAGAGTCAGACTTAGCACATGTTGATAGTATTTGTGCATTGTTAACTCAAGTTGAGTTAATCCTCAAGGTTAGCACAAGCTGACAATTAGCAATGTAGAAAAAAACTCCACAACCACAAGATAAAACTTGAATTGAGCATCAGATTTGGCACAAGTTGATCTTCAGAAATCTAATATCAACCTGTTGTTAAGGAGATTATCCTGCACTGAATCTTGAGTTAAGACTAAAGATTAAAACTTAAGACCTAAAGTTTAACTTCAAAGATATTAAATGTGGAGCCAAATAAGAAACAGGGTAACACTTTACTTGGATGGTCCATTTGATGGCCTCTTTGATGTTCAACTGACATTCAACTAACATTCAACTACATGTCTATTAAATGCAAACGCTTATCTTAATATTTAAGGATTGGGTTTAAGGTTAGGTTTAAGGTTTAGGTTAAGGTTAGGGTAAGGGTTAGGTGTAGGGTTCGATTTTATGGTTCATTAAGGGTTAAGGTTAGGGTTAGGTGTAGGGTTTGATTTTATGGTTGATTAAGGGTTAAGGTTAGGGTTAGGTAAAGGGTTAGGTTCTATTTTGAATTATTTACATTCAACAAAGGGTTAAGTTAAATTTAATGGACATTCAATTCAGTGTTAGTTGAATGTCAGTTGAGCATCAACAAGGCCATAAAATGGACCATCCAATTAAAGTGTTACCAGAAAGGGGACAAAAACTAGACAGCAACAAAGTGCTAAGTGCAAAGTGTCAAACTGAGCCACAGATTTAGCCCAAGCTGAACTTCACAGTTCGCAAAGCAGGAGAAACTAGACGACCACAGTCTGGCAGCTGGCAGGTTAAGTCTGGACCAAGAGAAAATAGAGCAACTATTCTGATCTGACTCACCGTGCCCACTGTCCAGGAAGTCTGTGATGATGGCCGCGCTGCATGGAGACCAGGGGCTGGTGCGGTTGATCCGGATGAGCGTTGGAGACATCATGTGATTGTCCTGCAGTTTTCCAAACACATCCTCGCAGGCCTTCACGTTATCATGAGGCATGTTGAAGACATGTCCTGAGAAACGAAGACAAGTGTGAAACTTTATGATCTTTCCTCTCTGCCAGTGTATTTCACTTTTTTACAGGCCTTAAGTGAATCAACATCTGATGCTTGCCCTTGGGATCACTGCTGTACTCAACTCGCCAATTATCTTGTCAGTGATCCCACCACAGATATGTGAGTCATTACTCCAGTACCTCTAAATGTGCTTTACCAAAAGCAGAGATGGAGCTTCCCGCATGGACAAACAGCAAAGTTAATCATCTGACTTCAGCTGTTTCTTAAATTTCCGCAGAGATTTCAGTCTGATATGGCCCACATATCTCAACAAAGGCCTAATTTATGATGAAAAAATGTCATTTTTTAAGATTTTTGGGAGACTATTTGACTACTGGATACACATGTTGAATGTTCCTGGCCGACTACGCCACCTAAATATCCTTAAAACAACACTTGGTATACACTCATCATAAAAAAATAGTTGCACCCAGAAAGAATCAACTGACAGGAGTGAACCTTGGTGGGTAGTTCTGCCAGAATGTCTTGGAGTGATCAGAATGGCTTCATCTTCAATGACCCACTTCACCCACCTCAATCTTCAGCTTGTCTTGGTGGAGATGCGCCAATGAATCCATGTATGGAGGCACTGTGGTGAGCACCAAGATCACTGGTTTGCTGCCATGCATCACATGTCCAAAAGGCTTGCTACTTTTATGTAGGATGCAATTGTCAAATCACCTTTGTCCTTCTTTACAGGCATTTTGACAGACCAGCGTTACATTAATGAGGTGCTGCAACCAGTCTGGTGTGCATTTCCAAAAGGACAATGCTTATTCACATTTTGCTTTTAACTGTTTCCAATGTTCCTGGCAACCTTTATCTTCCTTCCAAATAGCAGTGTAATTCAACACTTCTTTCTGGGTGCAACTATTTTTGCAACTATAAGTATGATAGTTCAGTATGTTCAACCCATTCAAAGACCTTGATGTTCCCACTTTAACTTGTTAAAACCCTTTGTAACACTTTACTTGAATGGTCCATCATAGATGCTCAACTAACATTTAACTAACACTCAACTGTATGTCTATTAAATGTAACTGAACTATTAAATGATTCTCTACTGAATGTAACTCTACACTTAACTGTAACCCAAAGTGATACCAAAACCTCTATAATCTCAACCTTGGCCTAAAGCCACAGCTGATTTTTCTCTTGCACATCTTGACCTGAAACATACTAACCGAGTTCATGGGCAGTGGTGAACGCGGATGGCAGACCATCGTCCTCAATCACAGAGCAGCTCCTCTTAGGGTCACACATGGTGCCGACATCTGCCATGCCCAGAGTGTCACAGGTGGAGGCCCCACACAGATCCTGGATCAGACAGAGAACATTAGAGAAGAATTATGGACAACTGTACATGGAAGTCATTTGTCAGACCACACAGGTCCTAGACTCCATGGAAACATCCAAAAGTCCAGAGTGAGTTCCTATTAGAAGCATTAATTGGAAATTGGAGCACTGCATGTAGAATTGCATAGAGTGGTAGGACACATCCATGTTAAGAACAAAAGGTTAGTTGAACAGCGCTTTAACAAGATAACGGTTTGGAAAATTGTACAGTGCCCATTACTTGGCAAGCACTGCCAATGACATAACAGTGTTCCAAAACCCAATGTTCCCTATAGGGAACACTCCCAGAGTCTATGTTCCCTTTAAAATGTTCCCAATCAAATGTGAAATCAAAGCGACTACATCCATTTCTGCACTTCAGGCCTGCAACACATTCCAAAAAGTGGGACAAAGGCAGCAGAGTAAGTGGTATGTGGTACTAATAACAACAGTATCAACAGAATCAAACTCTAACTAACTCACATGACTGGATATAAATAGAACAGACTCTCTCCAAAGCAAAATCGGCAAAGGTTCACCCAATTTGAAATTTAATGCATCTAATAATTACGGAAATATTTCAGATACAAAACATTCCTCAACAATTGAGAAGACGTTGGATATGACACCATCCACAGTCAATACTGGATGCTGGTGATCTTTGGGTCCTCAGGTGACACTGCTTTAAAACAGGCTGTACAGACTGTGCACTGGAAATCACTGCATAAGTTCAGGAACACTTCCAGAATTGGTCCAAGTGGTCCAGCAGAGTAAGGCGCTGTCACTAGAATGATAGAGATAATCTCCAGTATCATAGAATCCTAGATCATGCTGCTTTGCCATCAGCAGCCGGAGTCAGAGAGAGCATACTTGGCCTTGCTCTCTGTGTGGGTGGGTAGATGGCGCTCTCTCTTTCCACATTACTCCTAGTGTGATGTGGGTCAGCACAGGCATCTGTTAGCTGATGTATCAGAGCTGGAGATTCAGCAAGTTCCTTCAAAAACGCTGGTCAACAAAGTGATTCTACATCATTAGCGACAATTGGAAACATGTATCGTAACGTGTCGAGGAGACATGTGCCAGTCTTCTGCATCCTAGTGTTATTAAAATAGTGTTATATTACTAGTGATATAAGGGGAGTGGGTTGGGTAAGCGCTGCTTCTACAATCGAGAGATCGATTGTTCGAATCCCGTTTATGTAGCTTTTTGTGCCATCAGCTGCCGGAGCCCTGAGAGAGCACAACTGGCATTGCTCTTTCTGGGTGGGTAGATTGTGCTCTTTTTTTCTTCATCACTCCAAAGGGTGATGTCGATCAGCACAAGTCATCTGTGAGCTGATGTATCGGAACATGATATGTGTGGAGGAGGAATGTGCTAGTCTTCACCCTCCTGGTGTGTTGGGGCATCACTAGTGATAGGGGGAGTCCCTAATGAGTGATTTGGGTATAAATTTGGGATAAAAATGAGAAATAAAATAGGAAAAATATAGTAAAAAAAGAACTATTTGTTACACCAGAATGAGAGTAAACTGGTTAGGCGATATCTTGCGTGAAAATAAACAGGACTTCAGGAAAGCATTTAGCAAACTGGGCTCTTTGATTCCGGGCAAATTACTTCCTTGTTTGTGTCCATATTTTATAAGCCGAGCAATTTGTGACCAATCTAGCTATTTGGTGTAATTGAATAATAACAAACACACAAAGAGAGCACTCAGGAAGCCTGATTTACTATTCCAGTCTGCTAAAAGATCCCCTTCATCCGAGCTCATACGCAAGGCATTATCAGAGCCATGGCACGGTCCAAAAAATCACCCTCGAAATGTGGTTAATATAGACCTGCTGATTAAGAGACCATAAAGCATCCTGAGGAGCCAATCATCCAATCTCCCTTTCTTTCTGGAATCTCATTCTAAGTGTTTTTGATTCGCTGAGAGATATTCCAGATGGCCTGTTAAAAAAATTCTCTCATTTTTTCTCTCTCATTTTTTCTTTCTTTCTGCTACATGAGGTAACCGTTGCTCTTAAAATGCGGTGTCTCCGGCCAAGGGAGAGAAGTTTCCAGCTGACCTATATTTTCTTACCGCACTGTTTAAAACACATTTGCCTGAAATATCTGTTGATCCCTGTCGATTGTACATCTTAATAACAGGGTTTTCTGTCGTGCAAATCCTAGTGTGCGACACCCTCGCTGACCAACCGCTCAGTACAGGATTTAAGTTAATTGACAGTGAGGGGCATTGTTCTGGCAATAGAACTGGGTGATGTGACTAAAAACTGAGAATCTGAGAATGAAAATCTCGAAATGCTTAAAAACATTTGGTGATATACATACTGATCAAGCATAACATCATGACCATATCCCTGTTTCTACACATATTATCCATTTTATCATCTCCATTAGCACTTCAGTAACTGTAGTTCAGTAATTACAGACTGTAGTCCTGTATCTGTTCCTCTGCATACTTTATTATCAGCTATTATTTGTGTGGTGGATCATTCTTATCACAGCAGTGCTGCTGGAGTTCTTAAACACTGTGTTGTGCATTCACTGTTCACTCTAATAGACACTCCTTTCTACAGTAGCTGCTCCACCTTATAGATAAAGTCAGAGAAAGAAACTCCATATCTCTGGCTGTACAGTTTGTGTTGGTCATCCTCTAGTCCTTTATCATTGTTCACAGGATGCTACCCACAGCACTCTATTGGTAGACTATTCTCAGTCCAACAGTGACATTGAGGTGTTTAAAAACTACAGCAGCACTGCTGTATCTGATCTACTCATATCAGTACAACACACACTAACACCTCATACACTGTCAGTGTCAACATATGCAGTGCTGTATCTCATCTCATCTCATTGTCAACCGCTTTATCCGTGAAGGGTTGCGGGGGGGGGGGGGGTTGGGGGGCTGGAGCCTATCCCAGCAGGCATCGGGCAGAAGGCAGGATACACCCTGGACAGGCCGCCAATCCATCGCAGGGCAGACAGACACAGACAGACAGACACACAGACACATTCACTCACACACTCACACCTAAGGGGCAATTTCAATCAAGTTCCAATTAGCCTGAACGTGCCGTCTTTGGACTGTGGGAGGAAACCGGAGAACCCGGAGGAAACCCACGCAGACACGGGGAGAACGTGCAAACTCCACACAGAAAGACCCGGGTCGCCCCAGCCGGGAATCGAACCCAGGCCGTCTTGCTGTGAGGCGGAAGTGCTACCCACTGCGCCACCGTGCCGCCCCGCAGTGCTATATGATACAATATAAAAAAAACATTCATAGAATATAAATGTATCAGTGTTCATTTGTAAAAAAAAATACAATATGCTGTATATTGCTGTACATGTTTCTTGTACTCTTAATGGTGTTTCAGTGACTGCACCGATGTATGTCATTCTTTAATTACGATATTTCTACGACATTTGCAGAATACTGTACCGTATTTTTCGGACTATTAGGCGCACTTTAAATACTTTAATTTTCCCCAAAAATCATCAGTGCGCCTCATAATTGGGTGCATCTTGAGTATGTATTTTACCAGTCAGGTATTAAGGAGCAGTAAAGCCATTCCACTGAAGTGCAGCATTATACAGGAGTTTTAGTTTATTCTCCAGTAGAATTAGCATTACCCGCTAAGCGCTAGCCATTCAGCCATTCAGAGGTGAGTATCATCATGCTGTAGTCAGCTACCTACTTCGGCTAGCACTGCTGGAGCAGTATTAGCATTACCTGCTAAGAGTTAGCCATTCAGCCATTCAGAGGTGAGAATTATTGGCGTGTAGTCTGCTGCTAACCCTGGCTAGCACTGCTGGAGCAGCATTAGCATTAACCGCTAAGCTCTAGCCATTTGGGCATTCAGAGGTGAGTATTATCAGCCTGAAGTCTGCTTCTAACCCCTGGCTAGCACTGCTGGAGCAAAATTAGCATCACCTGCTAAGCGCTAGCCATTCGGCCATTCAGAGGTGAGTATTATTAGCCTGTAGTCTGGTGCTAACCCTGGCTACCACTGTTGGAGCAGCATTAGCATTACCAGCTAACTGTGCTAGCCATCTAAGCTTACTGTAAATAAACGGAAGTGCTTTACTCACCCAAATGAACAGTTTTCAGTAAAGAAATCTGTGTAGCTTAACATCCAGCACTGGTTTGACTTGTCTGACTCGTCTGATTTTTTTTTTTATGAATTACAGTTTTGTTTACTTTAGTTAGCTTAGCTTTACAAGCTGCATTAGAAGGGAAACATGGCAACACCCCTGTTCCTTACTAGTGCCACTTAAAATGAGCCTTTGGTATGCTTTATAGTGCAAAAAAATACGGTACACCATTTAAGGTCACACCTTTAAACAACAATATTAGCATTTTTTATATCTCGCATAAGACTGTATATCGAAATTTATAATACAGTATATTATCCAGCCCTAGTTGGAACTGCTTTATATAATAAGTCAAAGGCTGCAAGATAATGTCGACATGGACCTCTGCAGACTGTTCTAGGGTCAGTTTTAGGGTCTATTAGCTTAGTGTAGCACTAAATCCACACACGCATGTGGACACTGCTCCCAGATCAGCTCTCCTTGGGGAGATGCTTAGTGATGGTACATTAGCACACAGACAGGATATATATATACTGTATGTGAAGAGCGATGGAATTCATTTTATGGCTATAAGTTCGGATCCCAGGCTTCAATTCTGGAGCCAAACATCCTGACAGCATCAGTAAAACGCTAAAGAGCGTTATCTAAGCCGAAATCCCAAATGAGTGTGACAAATTGTTTATGTGCCGCAGTTGTTGAAAACCCGAACCAGATGTGGGTATGTGAGAGGGAGGATGGCTATTAACAAAAAAGCGTTAGACAGCTTGAGCGAAACAACAAAAAAAAGAGAAGACGAAGAAGAAAAACTATTCTTTTTTTTATGAAACAAGCTCGTGTTTTTTAACTGTGACCTACTTCTAACATCCGCTATACCTCCTCTTGTAGTTTTAGTAGGATCCAGCTGTTGCGTTACCAGGGTCTGTGTGGGTCAACCATGAACAAACCTTCAATTTGCCCTCGTTGCCCTGATTTTTGGTGGTTTCTTGTCTTGAAGAATGTAGAAATCAAAGAAAGTTCTACAAAAGACCAAGGGCTTGTCCTCTACAACCTCTCTGCCACACTTGGGAATGAGCAATCAAAGTCAAAGTGGTCAAACTTTGGAGGAGTTGCACACCTACGCAGCAGCAGCTGTAGTGTGTAGTGCACCAGAGGGAGACAATTTATGAGAAAGCGTTGTACACGGGTCAGTATCACTATAACGTGCCTTTTGTGTCTGCAGCATAGTTGTTTAAACAATACATTTTCCAAGTGTATTTTCAATGAATACCTTATTACAAATATAGAGGAAACTTCACCTTAATCTTCACCTTCATAAGTATTTTTGTAACCTAAATTTTACTCTAATTTTTCTTTAATGTGGGAGGTGGGTTTTTTAGTTAATCTATCAGAATTTTTTAAAAAACTTTGAAAGTATCCTTAAGTGCAGTTGCAATGATCATCAAAAACGTTATGATGAAACTGGCACTCATCAGGACTGCCCCAAGAAAGAAAGAACAAGAGTTACCTCTGTTGCACGGGATACATAATTTGAGTATTTTGGATGGTTTAACACTTTTAAGTTACTACATGATTCCTTATAGGTTCCTTCATAGTCTGGATGACATCAGTATTCATTTACAATGTAGAAAATGGTAAAAAATAAAAAACACTGAATGAGAAAGTGGGTCCAAACTTTTAACTGATACCCATCTTGGGTTATAAATGCCTCTTTAAGAAAGAAACCTTTGATATCAATGACTCATAACTCATATCTCAACTTTCATAAAAGGGATTGTAGATGCTTGCTGCATGTTCAACAGTTAATTATATTAATTTCACCAAATATTTCTCATATTTTCTCTATTCTTAGATGGGGTAAATCTAAAGCTGCTCACCCTGTTATGGTAAAATATCACAATAATAATAAAAAAAAAATAGAAAATCAAAATGTATGAACGCAAATCAACCACTTTTTATTTATTTATTTATTTTTCTCATTTTCTCAACCAATTATCCAACCCACTCATTAGGACTCCCGCTATCAATAGTAATGCCCCAACTGAAGACTAACACATGCTTCCTCCGACACATGTGAAGCCAGCCACCGCTTCTTTTCAAGCTGCTGCTGATGCAGCATTGGTGCGCTCGGTGGACAGCGCAGCGGCTCAGTTTTGTGATACATCAGCTCACAGACGCCCTGTGCTGCGGACATCACCCTAGAAGTGATGGGCAGAGAGAGTGCCATCCACCCAGCGGCGCCAATTTTGCTCCCTCTGAGGTGCCGGCAGCTTGACTGCAAAGCTGCATGAGCTGGGGTTCGAACCTGTGACCTCCCGCTCATAGTGGCAGCGCTTTAGACCGCTGGACCCCTCGGCGCCCCTAACTCAGCCACTTTTTATTTAAATGCCAATTTTCACTATAATTTTCCAGCTTGTCATTATCCACCCTATTATGCAGCTTGCCATGACAGGGTGGAAGCATGCATGGCAAGTGATTGAGCTGGGAAAACATGATTTCTATGACGTTTTATAGAGTTTAAGTAACACTTTGTTTATTCCTCATTGAACAACCTTTCAACTAAATGTCAATTAAATGTAACTGAATTCCTAGTTAATTATAAATGATTGTCTATTGAAAGTTACACTTACACCTACCTAAATTCTTTAAGAGTTAGACTAAGGTTTAGTTTTAGTTAAGTTTTAGACTAACAGTAGGATTGTGGTTACATTTTATAGTTGATTAGTGGTTGTGATTGAGGTTATTATTAGGGTTAGGTTTAAGGTTAGATTTCTTTGAGAATCATTTAGATTTAGTTAAGAGTTCAGATGCTTTTAATAGATATTAGTGGAACGATAGCCCAGCTTAATCTCTAAGGCACATATAATGGATCATTCAAGCAATGTGATACCAGATTACATTCATACTTTGTTTTTTTAGTTTTAAGGGGATAAAAGTACAGGATTCTGATAATAACCCACTTATTACAATATGCCCTTATGCAGTATTAAGCATTAAAAGCATTAAAACAAGTCTCACACAATGAGCTCTCTCATTCAGCCTAATGGCATTCCAATAAACCATGCGGGAGTATTGCTCTAAGACTCTACAAAGAGCTGGATCAAGATGGGACTCTCTGTCTGTGTCTGATTATCTGCGGTTCTGGGTTCAGGAGGGGCTGGATAAACTGCATCCAGAAGAACCAAAGATCCTGCTGGAAAATGGCCCTGTGTGAAAGTTGGGACCATCCAAAGTACAAAGTACAGGGTTCTTTAGAGAGCTTTCTAAAGTAGAACCACTTCTGCTTGTCAGTTCATCATTATCAGGTCCTCAGGGCCCTCCAGGTCCTCCAACACAACTCAACAACACACAATATGTACTCTCCAGAGCAGTGAATCCTGACTCATGGAGCCCTGGTTTCAATATTTAATATACTGTAGTGGCTTGCAAAAGTATTCATACCCCTTGAGCTTAATCACATTTTGTCACCTTACAACCATAAACTTGCAGTAACTGTCTTTTATTGAGATTTTGAGTGATTGAGTGATAGGCCAACACAACACATCATTCCGACAACTCTGGTCACTCCATGGACACTTCCCCATCTCTACAGACACACCCTCTCTACAGAGATTCCCTATTACATTATTTTGTTGTTTTCTATTCTGCACTACTAGTTTATATCTATCTATTTCTAGTAACTGTATTTTATTGAGATTTTAAGTGATAGACAAACACAAAGTAGCACATTATTGTGAAGTGGAAGGAAAATGATGCATGGTTTTAATTAAATAAAAATGAAAAGTGTGACGTTTGACAAAAGTATTCAGCCCCCTATATCAATCCTAAGTAGAGCCACCTTTTGCAGCTGCAAGTATTTTAGGTTATGTATCTACCAGCTTTGCGCATCTAGAGACTGAGATTTTAGATTTTTGCTCATTCTTCTTTGCAAAACAGCTCCGGCTCAGCAAGTTTGGATGGAGAGTGTCTGAATATGAATATCATTTGAAATGATTTGATACAAACCATTTCATGGTAGCTCTGGCTGTGCCATATGTTTAGGGTCATTGTCCTGCTGGAAGGTGAATCTCCTTTCCAGTCTGAAGTCTTTTGCAGCCTCCAACAGGTTTTCTTCCCATCATAAATCATCATATATTTTTGCTACAGCTACTGTACACTAGCTTTACCTCAGGACGAGTTTGTTACTTACTGTGAATTAACTGATTCAAGTGTTCTTGTAATAGAAAATGAATTAAGAAATAAAGAAAAGCCAGTAAATGTGTAACCAGAAAGTGTTACAGCGTTTGACTGGTTCTCTGTATCTAGAATATATAGAACACTTTTCCAATGCTAGCATTGAAAGGTTTAACAGGAATGGTGTGAGATTGTGTGCATACACCCACTCTGTTTTAAAGCTAACCGCAGTTCTGGCCTCATTAGCTTCTGGGTGTTTCCATCACCAGCTCCAAACGCATGCCCAAATGAGTCAGCCCTCACTCTTGGTAACAAGTATATACAAAAACAACTGAAAAAAAGAGAAATTTACCTAATTACATTACCAAACCCTACAAGGCTTTGCGGTCGTGTGCAGATAGAACCGGCCGGCCAACACAGTAAAGCATACCTCCTTCAGACGGGTGCCTGATGTCATATTATCCTCTTAAAATGAGCTGTGGATGCTCTAATTTAGCTGTGGGTGTCAGTCTGGATTTAATAGAGCGTAACCAGCTTTGACACAAAATTCATGAAGGAAGTCATGGGCAAAAACACTCTCTGAACCTCAGCGGTTAGAGTGCGGAGAGCAGTGGGCAGCGCTGAGCTCAGATCAGAGGTGTTTCTGGGATTGTGTAACGCCTCCATCGCTCCCAGACATCTCCTCCAGGCCTGGCAAGACCTCTCCATTAACGGCATGCAGAATGCAGAAGGAGGGGCGACTCTCTCTCCTTTGCTGACCCAGTTGGCACCCAATGGAGAAAACATACGACTTTCATTACTCTTTTTAGAAAATACAAACTGTTCCGTTTGTATCGTTCTCTTTTTCTTTTTTCCTTTCTTTCTTTCTCTCTTTCGCTCTTTAACTATTTGTTTTCCTTGGTCCTGTGCTCTCCCGAATTCCAGCCCTCTTTTTTGAGAGTGTGAACTTTTTAGTCCAGGTAAATCAGACTTCACTACAACTACATTGAGACTAGGGCTGCACGATTTTGGGCAAAATATAGAATTTGCGATTTTCCCACAGAATACTGCGATTGCGATTTATATTGTGATTATTTTTAATCTTTTAAACCCTAAACCTGTTTTAATGGTTAAAGGAGAACTCTGGTGTAAAATGGACTTTTGGTGTAGTAAAACATGACAAAAAGTACTTACCTTTAATGATCAGCACACCTGACTAGCTCCACAACTCCTTGCTAGAAGTTAAAGAGAGCTCTGATATTTAAAAAGAGGCATTGATAACTTAAAAATTGCACAAGAACTTTTTTAAAAAACACTGTTCACATCCTATAACGCTAGTTTTAGCTCTGTGCGCCGCCACATTTGTATATTTTAAGTTATTAATGCCTCGTTTTAAATGTCAGGGCTCTCCAGATTCTAGAAATAAGGTGTGGAGATACTTTGAGCTGGAAAAAGTGATTTATTGGGACTAAATATGCCCCGTGTCACCCAGTCTGAAGGGTGTTTGGACAAACTGTTAAAATTTCTGTACCTGGGAACACTGTGGGAGAACGGAGGTGTGCTATTCATCAAAGGTAAGTACTTTTGTAAAAGTCCATTTTACACCGAATTTCTCCTTTAACATATCTATCAAATATTATTATATTAACTTCTTTTCACATAAAATATTCCCAGGGTTCTAAGATTAAATGTGGTTGCCAGTTTTATTTTTAAATTTCAAGGAAAAAAAAATATATATATATGTAATCTACGGATGCGGTAATGTCACAGCAAACCTGCCACAATGTCGTGACGCGTCTCTGGAAAAGCAGGCTGTGTCTTTAAACATGCGATTGAAAAATCGCATCCATTCAAATCGCAATTTCAACTAAAAAACTATTCATTGTTCAGCCCTAATTAAGGAACCATTAAGAACAAGTGGTCCCAATCTAGTCACAACTAACTTAAACGAACAGTTAATTTGTGATGATCTAATTCAACAATCCAGGTGACAAATTACCTAAACCCCATTCATATAAACTCTTTATGACTATGAAAAATGTGGGTCCCTGCCTCAGACCAGTTCAGAACCCCTGGGGTACACAGTAATAGTGTATCAGACACCCATATGTCCACAATGCCTTTATGCACCCCTGTTGCTACACTCACTGCTCACTGCTCTGCTCGAGGCTCTGTGAAATCTGCTGTGAGTCAACCATGTGATGGTAAGATATTCCATGTTGCATGTTCAGCTCTGTGAATGATCTACAAGGCCTCTCAGAATCACTATGGAAGTCCTCACTCAGTGCCAGGATCTTGGTAACAGTCCCTGTTCTGTTTTTTATTTTAAAAAAAGATGCATGACATGGTTTGTGATGGATCTTATGAAGTGCTGGCCATGCTTGGGAGACTCTTAAGCAATCGCAGAAGAGGAAGCGAGGTCAACGATCGCACTGGCTGTGCAAGACATGCCATTGCTTGCTTTCCAAAGTTGACTATGTGCTAATGGGTAAGCATTAATTTCACTAAGTACTACTAATAAAAATATTACATTTAATAATACCTAGGCATGCACTGGATATTTTGCAACCAAAATATTGGCTGAAAATGGCAAACAAAAAAAATATTTCAGTGTCAAATAAGTGGAAAAGGATACATTATTTATATTAATAATGTACTTCTTTATTTGAATTCATAATGCAGCATTTCCTCTAATGCCCAAACTCCACCCCTTCTGCCCCAGTCCCTGATGGCATTGCATATCAGAGCAGGGACCAAGCTAACAAAAACAGCTAAAGAACTGCATGTTTAAGTTCATTTTTCTTGCTCTACTCTACTTTTATTAAAGAAACTTAAGCATTCGGCATCACTTTTCACGCTTAGTAAGAGTATGTTACCATTTCACAAACTGTCTGTTTTCCAGTTGAAAGATACAAGCTGGAAAGGTCTAGGATAGTAATGCTAACTGAGCTAGCTTAGCCTTAGTTATTTATTTATTTGTTACTCGTGTCTTATTTGTCTGTTAACCAATGGAATGTCTACGATAAATTCCACTAATATATGGGACTTGACTGCTAAGGTAAATGTATGATTAAAAAAGCATTACTGAGGTAAATGTATGACTGTGGGAGCTAATTAGCTAAATGTGTGATTAGAATAGCACTACTGAAATACTGAGATTAGAGCTGTGAGGTACTGTGTTTTGTTGGTATTGCATGTCTGCTGGCTTATTAAAATGTTAAATGTGCAATACATATTTTTAAAAGGTAGTTTTTCACTTGCTTTTTCTTTGAAAAAAGCAAGACAGGAACATTTACAATTACAATATTAAACTTTCTTTAATGGTGAATGATGGCAAATTTGACAAAAAACAACATGTTTGGTAATAGGTATTTGCCAGAATGTTGCATTTTGTTGGTTTTGGTTTCAATCAAACCAATATATTTTGGTTTATCCTTAGTAATATCTCAACAAACTGAAGAAACACAATCACAAACTCCACAAAACTCCAAAATGTGTCCTGATATATCATACATCCAAAGCTTTGGACCTTATAATCAGCTCTGACCAAAGTAGAGCATTAGTAGAAGTGCTAATCCACAGTAGTTCTAAGTGAACACTACCTTAATCAGAGGTGATGTGAAGGCGTCTAGACGGAATATTAGGAATTTATTGCGCTTGCCAAGACCTGAAAGAGGAAACCGCACAACGTACTAGCTCCCTGAGTGCAGAGGGCACATCCTGGAGACAGCAGGGCCGTTGGGCATGAGGAAGGAGGCTGTAGTGAAAAGTGTTGTAATGGGAAAAGTGAACGACTGGGAAGTAGCGCAGCAGCACCCCAGAGAGAGACGTTCCCGAGGCTGCAGCTGAGAAGGGCCTGATGCAGCAGGTGGGCCTTTACGAAATGGGATTTGGGGGTGGAAAGGGGGGGGTCCCCTCTTTCTCTTTCCATTTTTCCTCTGTGGTAATGTGAAACAGGCTTGTTCTGCAGGGATGGGATGGGTGGAGGAGTGGAGAGGGAGTGGGGAGAGGAAAGTCAGATTGTTCCCAGCTGTAAGTGTGGTTGAGGGAAGATCCTGCAGAAATTGGACATTTCTGCTTGTTTCATCTGTTGTATCGCAGAGTTTAAGGGCCTTTCCCTCGGCCGCATGGGAGAAAGGGAAATATAAGAGCTGCTTAAGTCGGTGTTACTGAAGGCCTGAGCCGTTGTTCTCCTTTTTCCTTCAAATTAGAGGCATGATTGATTCTGCAATAGCTATTGCAATTTCCTCTCTCTGTAGGTGGTTGTATAAAGCCTTGCGTTCTCTGTGCCGTAAAACTGCCGACGTGAGAAACTTCCCAAACATGACAAGACCCGTGGCATGACATAACCTTACTTGAGACATCATCAGAATGACATAAGGCAATAGCTGCTGTGAGGGGCGTGCAGCGTTTCTGATCAGATCACATGTCAAGAGTTCTCAGAGGGGCTCGGGCTCGGCCAACTCAGCTCGCCTCTCTGTCTGTTAAACTCATAAAGGGTAGAAACCTGATCTCACAAGCTTTTACCTCAGGGCAGAATTTGGGGGAAATCTGGATTGCTCTATAGGATCTGATGCAGAATCAGATTTGCTGGAAGACGGACTAACAGATCACTGACAGATGTTGAAAATGTCATCAATATGCATTGTTTTGGAGGTGTTTTTATTTAGCTATGTTTATATTTATGCACTTCAATTGTTCAATTGTTCATTACCTGGACTAGTTGAGATTTAGACGCTATTGGTCAGTTTCCCGGATTGGGATTAAGGTTAGTTTTGGACTACACAGCATTTCGAATGGTGAATTTCCGCTGAAAGAAAAGTATACCAAAGAATACACTGACCATAATTGATGATGTTCCAGACAGGGATTAAGCCTAGACCTAGACTTCATATTTTCTTTCATTGGATTTCCATTTCATTTAAACTCCTGTAAAGTCCAGGATTAGGCTTAAACCCTCTTTGGGAAATGGGCCCTATGTATCCATGCACAAAATTGCCCTTCTTAACATTTTTGGACAAAAAAAACGAACCAATTTATGACCAATTTCATGAGCTGTATAAAAGACTAGTCCATTTATAGTCCTGTTTACATGCATACCAGGGCCATCTGGCTTTATACCATGAAATCCACCCTTTAGGACATACACAAGTTTATCCACATTTGAGTTTGAGTTTGGGTTTGCTTTTAAAAGATCAGGGTTCATTATTTGAATTATTTTGTAGATTTTAGTCATTAAAAAGGAATTTGATCCCCTTTATTAAAAGTCCAGGTTATGAAATCTGGACTTTGAAACCAGTTTCTCATGCTGGATTTGTCTGTAATCATTGGAAATTAAGGAAACATATACACTGTACAATGGCACACCTATGAAGAATCACACAGTCCAAGAAATAAACTTGATTCAAGTTTATTTCTGGTGTTTCTCAAGCCTTCCTAAAGTTCCTTGGGAGAGTTTTAGCAGTTCAGTTTAAAACTGAAGGTAAACTTTTGAGAAATGTTTATTTTTAGAAATAAATGTTATTTGGAGCATCTAAAACTTTCTTGATGACACCTCAAAGCATTCTCACAGGGGCTCCTTCACAGTTATAAACTGAAAAAACCCTAAAACTCTCAATTAACTTATATTTTTTCCAGTGTATGACAACCAAACTGTGTTGTTTTGTGAGTTATTCTATATGTCAGACAAATACCAACCCACTGGTCTTCATTAAGTGTAATTATTGACTTCACTGACTGTGTTTTGGTGGTGTTTTGGGTTTTTTTGATAGTACCAAGAGTACTAAGGGCTTTCTGACACAAAAAAAGGTTTGTTATAAAGAAGGTAATGAGGTAACCAAGTATTAAAATGGGCTAAACTTATTTACATCTCTTAAAAAATGCATTGATTCATTTACTATCTTTGTCTAAGTAAAAACTTAGTTACTGGCTATAGATTGATAAGTCATTGCCATTAAGTATTTATGTTGTTAGTTTTGTATGTATACCTTTATTAAATGTATGTAAAGATACGTAGCACCTGCCTATTCACTCTTCTTTTCATCTCAGTTCCATTCAACCAAACATCTACTCATTCATTCATTCAGTCATTCATTCATTCCAACTTCCATAGACTCATCCAGGCATACATACATCCATCCATAAATCCTATGGTCCATCCACTTATCCACTCCTCCATCCAAACCACCATCCATTCATCTCATCAACCACCTATTTATCTATGGATTTATGCATCCGTATCCACTTATACTTTCTCTTTTTCCATCCAACCAAAGCTTCTAACCATCCATATGTTCCAACTATTCATCCCTAACCCCTTACTCTCAGTCCGCCCAATTTAAAGCCATGACACTTCACTACTCTTGACTTCCTGACTTCCCACACCCAGCCCCACCCCCTCTGGCCTGCAGTGGCTCTCTGCACACCAAAAATGTCAGGACACCTCTCTATCTGTATAGAGTAATGAGTGCAATAAGCAGAAGAATGCAGGGAGGGACCTGCACGCTCTCTGGGTTTCTCTCTCTCTCCCACACCTCGCTCTGGCCGACGGCAGGGAAAGTGTAGCTAAACCCCCGACTGCCACCGGAACCGCTGGCCTGGACCGAGAGAACTGCAGGGTCCCGGGAGATCTGACCAGCTGAGACGGCCATGTGTGACTCGGAGGAGCTTTCGGGGAGGAAAAAAAAAGCCTTCGCTCATTTGGCGTGTGAGGGGCTGGCAGGGCGTCCGCACATGTGGGTGTTCCCGAGCAACAGCTGACGGAGAAAGTTGAGTTCAGTTGAGTTTGTTTGGGGTGAATCGGTGCAAAGCCTGGTGTTTCTCTCTGCATATTCAGTTCAACAAATAAACGAAGGAGGTTGAGAAGTTACGCTAAAGCTGGGCTTTGTTTTGCCATGCTGTAATTGTGCCTGCCGCTGTGTATGTGGACTGGCAGTGAAATGAAACTAAGCATTTAGGACTATGGTGGTGAGATGATTCATTGTGGTAGCGATTCAACATATAGTACACTGATCAAGCATAACATTATGACCACCTCCTTGTTTCTACAGCCATTAATGCACCTTCAGACAGCCTGCCACTGTTTTACTTTTTTTTATATTTTGTTTTTTTATTGTTTTTTCCTTTCTTTTAATATTTTTAGTTATTGTTTATTTATATTTTACTCTTTTGTTTGATTAATTTTATTTATTCATCTGTAGATGCATTTTATTGGTTTTATTAACTTTGAATTTTTTTTTACATATGATTTTAGGATTTCTACTCTTAAATCCTTTTTTTACCTTATTTGTTTATCTGTCTTTTTTATAATATCTTATCTTATTAATTCTAATTAATCTTTATTATTATTATTTATTTAATATTAAAAAATAATGTCAATCCCTTCCCTATGTAATTGCTTGGCTACATTGTAAATAAGGGCCACCCTCAAGGTACTCCAAGTTTAAATAAAGACTGATTGATTGATTATGATTGATTAATTGATCATCTTTACATCTGCTGTAGACAAATACACATATGACAAAAACTTATCAGTTATCATCTAATATTTAAAATAATATAATATATTTGGTTATTATTATTATTACTATTATTATTATGCATTGGCAATTCTGTTGTATACTCTTTTTAAAAAACTCAACGCTGTATTTTTTTCTATTGAAAGCACTTACGATCTTACAATAGGGTTCTTTTATTAAAATAATGTAATAGAATAATGTAATAGAATAATGTAATAGAGATTTTTGGCAGCAGTTAATATAAACATCAGATAACCCAAACCCTTCCAGTCTGTTAGAAGAACAATACATTACCCAAAATTTTATTTTATTGCAGTTTATTGTTATTGTTGCGATTCATTGCTCTCATCACTGACCTCCTGTGTAAAGTCGGTGTTGTACCAAATTCAGCACCCCCGCTAGGAAAAGCATCTCCTCTCAGGAGCATGCACCCACATGTTCTTGGCTTTAACTTTACTTAGAAAAGGGAAATATCCAAGAAATACTCTTTTCTAAGCTATGCTGTCTTCTATGAGATAAGGAAAAAGAAACATGTCACCTGCAGGCGTGCTGAATTCGTCATGATGGTAGTACCAAAATCTGCACCCCCCCCCCCCCCCCCCCAAAACAAAAAAAACATCCCCTCTTGGCAGCATGTACTGTTTTTTTTATAAAAGTGAAGATAAATGTGAGAGGGGTGCTTTTTTTAATGGCGGGAGTGCAGATTTTGGTGCACTATCAAAATAAAAGTTTATTTTAAAGCAATTTCTGCTTTTTCGGCTGTATTTGTTTTTGTTTTTTTTTGGGGGGGGGGGCAAATCCACCTATTTCTTATATTGAATGGCCTTGGTTCCTACGCCAATGACTGTAGATGGTAGAGCAGCTAGAGAGACAGAGTAGTGTCTAATAGAGTGATAGAGTAATAAAGTAATAGAATGTACTAGACAGTGTTTAAAAACTCCAGCAGCACTGCTGCATCTAAGTTACCCATACACACAGCACAATGCTGCATTGCTAGGAATGACCCACTACCCAAATATTACCAACTCTGGTGGTCCTATGGGTCCTACAGTCTGTTATTATGGTACCACAAGGCAATGATGTATCCTTACTAGAGCTGATGGATAAAAAAAAATGGATTACTATATCTATCCCATGCCTGTGATCAGGATCTAGGCAAGGAAATTAAATATTCTAGGCTTTCTGATCCAGGTTAGAACTTGACACTACTAGAACAGTATTTGTCAAAACCAAACAGCCATTTAAACTTCACACAGCACTTGACTACAAAGTCAAGCTCATATCCACAGCATAACAAAGCAGCTCCTCCAGCCCTCTCCAGCCAAAGCCTAACATGCCATAACCCAGACCCAGACCGAGTGACCCCACTTAGGCTGACCTCAGATCAGTTACGCTATAGGAGTTATGCAGCCTGGGTGATTTGTGGCTCTCTCCAGGTCTTCGCACATTCTTCACATCCTCTCTTTTAGCCAACAGGGGGCACTAGCCTCTGGACATAGCCTCTGACCCTTGACTATAACAACATCTCGTGAACCCTGGGTGATGCCTTGGGGGACAGGAGGTTAACAGGGGAGCTTGCTCCTGTTGCAGCCTGTCCACTGCGCAGCCAGAGAGCAGGGGAGAAGATGTGGTCAGTGTGACCCTGCTTCTGGTTAGTTGTTTTGCTGTTTTGTTGGGTATAACTGTGAGGGACGGCATTCATGAGGCTACATAACACCTACATCTTTATAAGTCTTTTCATGCGTTGATAGTTGTCAAACATTGCTGGAAGTGAGGTGACCCCTGACGTGACCAAAACCCAAGCCCTTCAGTTTGGAGGAATTACCATTGTTTTTTTCTAGATTAAAAGTATGCAAGGCTGTTCCGCTTGGTGCTGTTGGTTGTTGCTTGATTTTCTAATGAATTTTCTGCATGTAAGGATGCTGAATTCATCAGGTAGTGCAGAAATCTACACCCCCGCCATGAAAAGCACCCCCTCTCGGCAGCATTGATTCCATAACAACACCAAACATTACTGAATAACCATAAATGATCTAACACTTTACTAAAGGCCTTTGTGATGCACCCAGTAACATTTCCAGAAGTGAACTGACCCCTGTCAGTCACACTAAGAGGAATGAACTCGATCTGACCTTGATCTGACCCAATTATCAGATACTCCGCTAGTTTGAAATATGTTAGGCTCTCATAATAAGTTGAACCTGAAATTTTGCCCAGATAATTACCCTTATGAGGTATACTATGTAAGTAGGTTTGTATCATTTGTTATGATGGTTTATTATGGTTTATGTAGCTGTAAGGCATTATCATTGTTTCTTCTAGATCATTGGTTTTCATCCTGTTAGCTGTGGCCCCCCAGTGGGCCGCAGTGGTACTGATAGAGGACTGTCAAAAATGTAGTTTCTTCTTTTTTAAATAAGAATAAATAAGAATCATTGCATTTTATAACATTTGACATTTAAAAAATGTCATATAAAATATTCTGTAAAGCAAAAACTTATTTTTATCTGATCTAAACAGTAACATGATTTACAAAGGTAGCATGTAGATTGGTAAGCTATTTTTAAAATATATATTTTTTGTCCTGTTGTAGTAAAACGGTTAAAAGCAGGGTCTTTCACAAGAAAAAAACTTCCTGAGCCAACAAGAGCCAATTAAAACGTTCAATGGGCTATACTGATTGTTGTGCTGTATTTGTTTAAGTTTTAAACAGTCAGTTATTTTTTGTGGTAAGATAAGTGGGCCAGGAACCCCTTATTAATATTAAGCACATTCTAGAATAGCAGCACATATTTGAAGTGTATGCAATACTGCTTTGTACTTGTCAACTATGCACTACAGCAGTTTGTTTGCTTGGACAGATAATTTGTGGTCGTTTTTCTATGGATTCTACTGCATTTTTGGATTCAATGTTCTGAACTTCTTCCAAGACTGTTTTTAAATTTTGTAAGCTAACTAACGCTGCAGGCTGATAATCAGACACTGGTTAAACTGGACTGAGTGTTTATTATATTATGGTGAGGTGCTGGACTAGTACTGTCTGTCCGTGTATGAGCTCATTAATGTTATCTGTACTGAGTTTTGAGTAGCTTTCAGATTTTAGCTATTTAAATTAGACTAGATGACGATGAGGGATTTTTTTATAAAGTATAGCAAACTGTTTTATATTCTTATCTAATGAAAAGAATCAATCCTGTTCCTGTACATAATAGTTTGTTTGTCTGATTTGAATCTAAATTATTTTATTTTTTAACGGGAGAGCGATGGGGCTGGGTTCCTTGGTTTTCAGCGCCCCTAACCCTCTGATCCTAGAATTGCACTGTTGACCTGAACTGCATGCAAGACTGCTGTTGGAGATCAAACACTTCAATGGTCAAATGTTCAAATCTGCATTGGTCCAGTTATCATCATTTGTTTTTTTCTTCTCTGGACTAAGAACATAAACTGTAATCAGTGGCCCTCAGTCAGTGTTAACACTAGATTGTGGAATTCCCAAGCCAGGGTCTTGAGGTACATCAGCAGCTCTTCAGCGTGTTTGTCAGGTAGTTTGTTTGTTGGGAATATAATACATAAACTGCATCCAGCTGTTTGGGAGAATATTGCAGATTGCACGCTCGGTTGGACTATAGCTGGATCGCCCCCTATCGGTGCGTATGAGCATTTCTACCCCTTCCCATTGCTTACCTGCTTAGTGAAGAGGATGGCCGTGTCCCAGTAGTCCGGGTGCTTGTCGCTGTTCTTGTTCATCTTCTTCTGCCAGGTGCAAAAGTTGCGCAGGGTCATGGCCGCGTTTCCGGTCACCTTGGGCCCTTTGTCTTCGTCTCCGATCACCAGGAACTTCACCACGGCGATGTTGATTGGGTTGAGGATGCTCGGATGCTTGTAGAGGCGCGCGGCCACGGACATCAGCGTAAGCACGTAGTGCTTAAGGTCTTCTCCGTGGAAGTCGGCCATGGACTCGTCCGCGACCACCAGCGTCTCCACGTAGCGCGGCACCGAGGCGAAGCGCTTGGCGCGGCTCTTCTGCGCAGTCGCGTTCTCCTGGTCCTCGTCTTCCTGGTTCTCCTCCTGTGCGCGCTTCTGCAGCTTGCCCAGAGCGCGCGCCACGGCCGCGCTGGAACCACCGGCGTCTCCGTCCACCGCGCACCGCCGCTCTCCGTCAGCGCGCCGCCGCCGGATCAGGTGCGCGCCCTCCGCGCCCTGCGTGGGCTCTATGAAGTATTCCCATCCGCCGTACCCAAACGCGCCGCGCATGCCGCCGCACAAGCTCACCGCCGCGTACGAGAGCTCGTCCGCGTTCACGCTCCCCGCGTAAAAGCACCGGCTCAACTGCGCGTTCGCGTTCACGTTCGCAGCGCGCGTCTCCACCAGTGCCGGCGCAATGAAAGAAGAGTCCGGGTGCAGCTCGAGCACGAGGTCCTGGTCGAACGCGCTTACGCGAAAACGCGGGTGCGCGCTCGCGGTGCCAAACAAGGAGAAGTCGGTGTGCTCGGTGTCCAAGCGCACGGGCACGCACAGCTGCGTCTCGGGAGCGCAGTGCACGAGGAAAACGCACTGCACGAGCAGATGGATGGCAGTCCTGACGGGCACGCGCATGGCTGCTATAGGATGAGATGGGCTATTGATGATCGATCACGAGGAGGCTAAAAGTGAAAAAAAAAACTATTTAAATCCAATAAGTGCGCGTGTACGTCTCTTAGTGCCGAGACCACTGGTGCGCGCGATCCATTCCGTTCCGTTCCCTTCTCCACTGTTCGCTCGGTCCCACCTGTCTGTCTCTCTCTGTGTGTGCCTGTGTGTGTGCTCGCGCTCTTCTCTTCTCCTCCACTCTTCTACTGCTTTGTCGGCTGCTCGTGGCCTTTATGAGCACGCGTCATACGTAAACAGGTTGCGCGCTGATTGGGTGGAGGCGCGGCTGAGCTTCTCTCGCACTCCTCCGCCGCGTAGAGTCAGCTTGTGATGCGCGCGCGCGCCACGAGTACGCCCACTCTGGAGCGCGAGAGTGTTTGAGTGTGTGGCAGTGTGCGTGTGTGTGTTTTAAGGAATGAATCATGCAGTCATGCTCACTCATGTGCAACTCAACCTACACCATATGTACAAATGTTTGTGCACACCCATTCCAACAAATGCATTTTGGTTCTTTATGTTTTACTAAACTCATTGTTGTGCAAGGCTGACACAGATGCGCACATGTAGCTTGTTTAGTCCCTGTAGAGAAAATAAACTTTTGCAAAAGGAGAATATAACTCTCTAGTAAAGATAAACTCAAAAGATGCTTTAAAGTTTTAAGTTAAATGAAATTGCATCTACTATCTACTTCAGTTCACAAATGTATACCTGATTTGGCTTTAGACTCCTTTCTGCAAGTGTATTTGGCTAAATAATACATGTACGTAGTTTCATCATAGCAATTCAAGTTTAAAATACATATAACTTCTTAAGTAACATGATTTACATTCCCTTGTTACAATAATTTAGCTAACTTATTTAAAGCTGATGTCTTAAGGTTTTGAGATTTGGGGGATTTAGGGCCTCTCTGGAGTGAATGGGTAATTGCACCGAGCATGCGGAAGAATAATTTTAAACTGGGCAGGTGTAATGCGGATTAATCCGATTCCAGGTTATGTTCAGTCAAAGAGAGAGAGAGTTTTTACCGAATGAACAACTGAGCTCTGAGTTTTCTCTTCTGAAGTCTCCATTGCTCCACCAGCCGCTCACGTTCTGTAAAACTGAGCAGGATACTCTTTTAAAGACTGTACATTTGGGTACAGGGCTATTCCACCAAATATTGATTTCTGAACTCTTAAAACTTTTATGAATATGAACTTTGTTTTCTTTGTATTATTTGAGGTCTGAAAGCTCTGCATCTTTTTTGTTATTTCAGCCATTTCTCATTTTCTGCAAATAAATGCTCTACATCACAGTATTTTTATTTGGAATTTGGGAGAAATGATGTTCGTAGTTTGTAGAACAAAACAACAATGTTAATTTTACTCAAACATATATCTATAAATAGCAAAATCAGAGAAACTGATTTAGAAACTGAAGTTGTCTCTTAATTTTTTCCAGAGCAGAATTTGATCATTTATCATCATTGAGGACTTTGGAAAATGACTTCAAAAACCATGACAACACAAACAACAAAAGAGGAATTCAGTAATAAACAATTTCTCAAACTGTAGTTTAGGGGATGTCCAGAGTGGGTGTTCTGTCTGAGATCATCATACATGAGGTATGTTACTAGCTTCCCCAAAACTGATCCATATGGAGAAGTGTGGTGAAGTCTGATCTGTAGACTTTCACAAACACTTCTTTAAAGTTCCTTAAAATTGTAAAAGCATTCATTGCTTCATTCATTCATCATTATAATAATTGATTTCAACTATTGTGCAAGATTTGATGGTTTCAAAATACATTTAACTTCCTTTCAATATGGATTACTTTAAAGGTAAGAAGAAATGATATGCTGTTAAATTTCCCATTCCAGGTTTGGCCAATTTTATAGTGGGCCAATCATTTTCTGCCTTTAACTATACAATGATCTTCTTTTCATTTTTATACACAGTGAATTGCTAAATCAACATGTTATATTTTGACATTCAAAGTGTTACTTGACTACTTTCTATGTTCATTTAATCCTGGCAAATCCACAGTTTCAGAAACTAAACTCTAAGGGTACTTTCACACCTACCTTGTTTGGTCTGGACTTTCATCGGGCCAGAGTTTGGATCAAACCAAATGAGGTGGTTTTAGTTTGGATCTACTGAACTGCAGTGAGAAAGCACTTTTCTCGATGATCTGGAATTTCAGACCAATTACAGGAAGTTCAGACAGTCTTTAAACAAAACAGAGCAAAAAAGAACTGATGGTGTGCCAAAATCTGACTCCCCTTGGTTGTCTGGTACGTCACGCAGCAGTATGAACACGAACACTTAGACTGGGAATTTATTTATTTACTGTAACAGTAGATTAACCCCTATTTATAAACAGAAATAAAATCTAGAATCTTTTACACTCATTCTGCTGCAGGGGCTGTGTGTACAAACTTATAAATAACATTCTACAAACCAATTAATATGAAGTCTAGAGAGACTCCGCCCACAGAGCTAATGACAACAGGATGTAGTTCTTTAGTTTGCTCACTAAACTCCAGTGAGAAATCAAAACTAACTGAACCAAATATATACGATGTAACAACAATTCAAATCTTGGTGTGGATTCTATTTCAGATTTTTTAGATGTGAACACACCATAAGGCTCGTTTTCCCAGATAGGGATTAAGCCTAGTTGTAGACTATAATTTCCCTTTAGTGGAAAATTACTATTCAAAATGATGTGTAGTCCAAGATTAGGCTTCCAAGAGGGTTTGAGGAGATAAGTGTCTTATCTCCTTTTTAGAAGTGCTGTTTGCTCAGAACTACTTTTGCACATAATTCCCAGTGCATGGTGACAGATTAGCTCCATAAGCCTCATAAACAGATACTTAACATAGTGTGATTTGGCTCATTAATTGCTCATTGCTCATTGATTTAATGGGCAGCAGTCATCCAGGTAGGCTCTGGACCTACTGGAACCCTGACCAGGAAGAAGCACATAAGAAGACAGGTATGGGTATGGATAAATGGATGAACATGAATAATTTAATTTAATTTAAGTGTCAGAAGATGCATTTTATAAGCAAAAATATTCTTCTGGTGTCAAGGGTATTAAAAACAGTTTATGCTGATTTTATTGGAGTAACTGTCTTTGCCACCAGAAAATGACTTCTACTAGATTCTAGAGCATTGCTGTGAGTATTTGATTGCATTTAGGAACAAGATTGTTAGTAAGACCAGAATGTTGGATCTCTATAGCCCATTAGGTCCCAAAACTGGCATTAGGCATGGTGCCAATAGGTTAAGGATTATCTGCTACAGAGAGAGCTTTTACACCAAAAGAGCTCTGGTTCTTGAATTAGTTCCATTCGGGCTCATAAGAACTGTGGTGCTTTATAGCGAACCAGCCCATGTTTCCACCAGTCCAAATAGTGCATTGCACAGTGTCAGTGAACATGGTTCACACTGAAGAACCTAGTCTTCTTTGGTTTCCACTGTGAACAAATGTTCCTGGTTCCAGAACCTATTTTTGTTGGTGAATGGGCTTCAGAATGCACTGTAAGCCCGGATTTTATTTCTAATTAAAAATGTATATTCAATGTACATAAATTATTAAGTTTTAGTCCATTACTGTCAAATGTAAGTATATTGTACTCATTTCAGCACGTATTTAAACGTGTTAATAGTTTTTAGTTTAATAAACTAAACATTTTAAGTTTTTGAACTGATTGACTTAACTTTTTAAGTTATTTGACAGAAAAAAAAACTTTTTTTTTCATTTAAACCCACCCTTTTCCCAGCTTGCTGTTGGTGAGGCGGCGGGCGAAGCTTTGCGTCCTCCGTGCCTCTGCAGTCTAAACTGCAAGGCGGGAAAATGTGGGCAGCTCAGCGGACCAGTCACAGCTGCCGCTGTCCGTGTAGCTGAGCCTGCCAGTCTGCCCGCCGGCTCCGCGAGCTCCGCGAGCTTCTCCCATCGGCTCCGCCGGGCAGGAGCTCGCAGAGCCGGCGGGCAGGCTCGCAGGCTCAGCGACACGGACAGCGGCAGCTGTGACTGGTCCGCTGAGCTGCCCACATTTTCCCGCCTTGCAGTTTAGACTGCAGAGGCACGGAGGACGCAAAGCTTCGGCTGAGCTCGCGGAGCCGGCGGGCGGAGCTCGCGGAGCCGATGGGAGAAGCTCGCGGAGCCGGCGGGAGAAGCTCGCGGAGACGGCGGGCAGGCTCGCAGGCTCAGCGACACGGAGAGCGGCAGCTGTGACTGGTCCACTGAGCTGCCCACATTTTCCCGCCTTGCAGTTTAGACTGCAGAGGCACGGAGGACGCAAAGCTTCGCCCGCCGCCTCACCAACAGCAAGCTGGGAAAAGGGCAGGTTTAAATGCAAAAAAAAAAAGTTTTTTTTCTGCCATCTCCCATCGACTCCGCGAGCTTCTCCCGCCAGCTCCGCGAGCTCCATCCGCCGGCTCCGCGAGCTACGCCCGTCGGCCCCGCGAGTTTTTCTCTGTTTTTTCCATGAATATTTATAAAAATATTTAAGTAACGTTTAATAAAAAAGAAAAGTAAGAAGAAATCAAAATTTTTGTTTACTTGTAACTCAAGATACTAAGTAGAATTGTAGGGCAAATGAATTGGTGTAACAAAAACAAAAGAGTTAAATCAACTTACCATTTAGTTGTATTAACTTGATGTTTTAAGTTATGTTAACTTAAGTTTTCATTGCCCATTACTTAACTTTTTTAAGGCAACCGGTTTCCTCAAATTTTTTAAGTAAACTCAACTTATCCGGGCTTACAGTGTGGGTGTCCACAAACATTTGGAGATATAATGTAGCTTGATGAAAGTCAGAAGAACAATAAATGTGACGTTTCCACATGGTTTGCATTTCAGACGAGCACAAACACATATGATCCCTCACGTCATATGGTGTCACTTGATGTCCATTAACACATCCACATGATCTCAGACCCAGCTATCCAAACAGCAAGCATTTTCATCATGGGCCAGATAAAAGAAACTGGTTCTTTAGGGTTATGTAACACTGTTCCAACATGTGGGTTGTCTAATAACATCATGTCATCTGATCATAAGACACACTGTCATGTATAGTCTGTGGTTTTGGAGTAATCAATGGGTTTTTCTGTCCTTTTTTTGATATTATGACTGGTTAGACATTCTTACTTATTATGAGCCTGCCCAGTCCCTTAGTGGTGAAAGGTTCTTACTAAAGTGTCCCTGAGGTAGTAAAAAAAGTTTTTTTAAGGTATGTAGTATGAAATACAGTGTAAAGAAAAGTTTCAAAGTCTATTTGAGTGTACTCAAATGTCCATAATACATATTCAAAGGCCAGTCAGGTCATTCAAAGGCCTGCTTATATCTGGGAAAAATAGTCAAAAAGTTGCAGGTGACAATGCAAATGCAGCTGCAATGACAGAAGATAAACTTCCATTGAAATGTGCTTTATAGGGTTTCAACTGTTAAACCTGCATCTATTCCATTTTAATTCCAATATCGTACTTATTCCTTTCTTAGTAACCATTACCAAACAATTATCAAACTGCTTTCAAATTACTCATAACCTCAGAGTTCCAGATAAAACTACATTCGACTAAGCTTCATAATCAAATTTTCCATTCCACCTTTAATGGTGCAGCAGTTGTATTCTAGTGTCTGCTCACCATTTAAGGTAACCACTTTTAAGGTTGACTGGAAAATTTGAACAAGGAGCAAAGAAATGTATCCTCTCAGGTAGTTCCCATAGCCAGCAGTTCCTGTCTGCTCCACATACATAATAAGGAGATGTGCAGAGGACAATGATGGGTATACGAGATGTGATGGGTCAGTAATGGGTATAAGGACATATAGAGATGACAGTGATGGGTATAAGAGATGTGATGGGTCAGTAATGGGTATAAGGACATATGGAGATGACAGTGATGGGTATAAGAGATGTGATGGGTCAGTAATGGGTATAAGGACATATGGAGATGACAGTGATGGGTATAAGAGATGTGATGGGTCAGTAATGGGTATAAGGACATATAGAGATGACAGTGATGGGTATAAGAGATGTGATGGGTCAGTATTGGGTATAAGGACATATGGAGATGACAGTGATGAGTATAGGAGATGTGATGTGTCAGTAATGGGTATAAGGACATATGGAGATGACAGTGATGGGTATAAGAGATGTGATGGGTCAGTAATGGGTATAAGGACATATGGAGATGACAGTGATGGGTATAAGAGATGTGATGGCTCAATAAGGAGTATAAGAAGATGTGTTGAGGACAAGGATATAAACAAGGAGATATGATGGGTCAGGGATGGGTATAAGGAGATTTGATGTGTCAATAGTGGTTACAAAAACACATGGTGAGGACAGTAATGGGTAATAAGAAGATGTGATGGCTCAATGGTGGGTATAAGGAGATGTGGAGAGGACAAAGATGGGTATAAGGAGACATGGAGAGGACGGTGATGATACTGAGTTGTTCTGAGTATATTGTATTGAGCGGGTCAACCCAAGTAGGATGAGTCTTGTTTCCTTCCAAGGTTTCTTCCTCTTAAAGGGAGTTGTTCCTTGCCACTGTGTCACCATAAAATTGGCATCTCTGTGGTGCTGCTTTGTGAGAACATTTGTTGTAAAAAGCACTATATAAATCAAATAAAATTGAATTGAATTGAATTGATGGATAATAAGGAGATTTGATGGGTCAGTGATGATTAATAAGGAGATTCGAGAGATTCAAGATTCAAAGAGTTTTTTTGTTTCATGTGCATAGTAAGAAAAAAAAATCTCATACAATAAAATTCTTTCTTTGCTCCTTACCAAGTATACTGCATAAAGAAAAAAGTAAAACTTATACAATAAAGAAAATAATAACAAAGTAACTAAATATAAATATTAAATTAGTGTTAAATTTACAGTAATGTGTTATGGATATTATTTACAAGTAAGTACATGATTATCTACAACAGTGAAATATGAAAAAATGCAGAAAGTTCAGTAGTGCAGTTTTAAGATTTTTGCAGTAAAGTGAACATGTGCCTCTGAGAAATGTCCTTGACATGTAAACGTGTGGAGAGTAAGGTGCAGGGTTATTTCTGAGGTAGATTCAAGAGATTTGATGGGTCAGTGATGGGTAATAAGGAGATGTGATGGGTCAATGATGGGTATTAGGAGATATGATGAGGACAGTAATGGTAATAAGGTAATAAGGACATGTGATAGGTCAGTGGGGTAATAAGGAAATGCATGACTGGGAGAAAATCTTTTTAAGATCCTTGAGCTCCACCCGCTGGTGAGAACAAGAAAAGTACAGCACAGTTTTTTTCCAAATCTTCTAGATCTTCTTGGTTTAGTTGTGTTAAAAAAAGATTAGTCTATTAATAGCACATATCTCTAATTACAATAAAATAAACACAGTGTATTGTTTGTGTTTATTTTTTATATATTGTATATATTATATGTTTTATATTTTAAAATAAATGTACAGAGTATTGTAGTATCCAGTTCAAGAAAAAAAGCTTATGTAGTACACATAGCTGAAAATGACTATTTATTTATTACCTGAAACCTTTGGAAATTCATGTTGTTGCTGTCAGACAGAAATAATTGCTTTTTTTTATTTAACGGATATGAAAATGAGTTTCTAAATGACTTAAATACTGAATAAAATACAGACTTCCACTGAACATTTTTCTTCTCGTGTACAGGTAATATTCTGGAGATACGAGGTTTTTGTCTGACAGAGACAAGATCACAGATCACAGCAGTCACCTCAATGCTTTTCATGTCATCTAAAATTTTGTATAAATTCATAATAAGCACCTGCTTTAATTTAATGGAGCATTTTATTTTTAATGTATTAATGTATTTATTTTTATTAATATTTGTTATTTTTATCTCAATATAAATACATAATGTCCCATGACATGTTATCTACACAGGGATTTATGACTTCAACATAATAGAGTAGAGTGAGAGAAGGTTTGGAAATGTGTTTTCGTCCAACTCAAGACACCAAAACTGGTAGAGAAGCGCCACCCACTGCTTGATCTTGAAACTGCAACTCAACTCTCTAAATCATTTAAAGTACAGAGAGTCTAAAGTTCACCCAAACACTGTAGCAGCACTGTGGTACATTAACACTATATGGAAAAGGTACTGGAACACCTGTTTATTCGTTGTTTTTTTTTCCCAAAATCAAGAGTATGCTGGAGTTATTGCCTCCAATTAGATTTTCGTTCACATTGCTGTGAGGATTTGATTGCAACTTAGTTTATGTTTATCTTTATCTGCCGCTTATTCTTATTCTACTGGCATCACATTTCATGTCTTGAATGTATATTGTAATCTATCAGTTGTTATTTACATTGTTTCAGAATGTCATGATGGCTCAGCCAATCGACATGCTCCAAATGACTTTACATCGATTTCCATTTAAAGTTTTTTTCTTTTTTCTTTTGCAAAGTTTTATAGAGGTGCAGTACATAGATATGCATGAGGGAGTGGATACATTCACTTTTGTCTATAAGCACATATATGTACATAAGCAACTTTTATTGTTTAATTACTAAAGACAGTGTTTTATATAGAACTATCAATGCTCAAAAAAATTTACATTCTGAGAAGTTTCTTCAGACTAAAGCAGAAATAAGAGTTTGTTTACAAATTTTACTTTCTAATATTTCTTATTTTCCTATATAGTCGCTGTCCTTTGAAAAACCCTAATCTCCATTTTTGTCGATTTTTAGTTTACTACATAATTTAAACTAACAAAGTGTCCTTTACACTGTGCCAAAAATTTTTGATGAACGGACCAATAGAAACACTTCAAAATGACCTGAAATAAACTCTTTTTACACTGACTTCCATTGAAAGTTTACAAGGTTTTTTCTCTCTCCTGTAAAATTGCTGTTTTGGACATAAGTGTTTTTCAATGAACAGCAACGATATTTACTTTTAGGTTTTGAGGTTGGTAGCTCTGATGGACTTATTCTGTGGAACAGAGGTAACTCTTGGTCTTTCTTTCCAACCCAGTCTCTTTTTTTCCATGCCGGGACCAGTCCTGATGAGAGCCAGTTTCATCATAACATGTTTGATGGTCTTTGCAGTGACTGCACTTGAGGATACTTTCAAAGTTCTTGAAATGTATCATATTGGCTGACCTTCATTTCTTAAAATCATTTTTCTTTACTTAGGTAAGTAGTTCTTGCCATAATATGGATTAAACCATTACTCAAATAGAGCTATTCACTGAATACCAACTCTACCTCTACACAACACATACAGCTCTGTAAAAAAAATAAGAGACCTCTTAAAACGTGTCTTTTAGATTTTAGCAAATTGAAAACCTCTGGAATATAATCAGGAGGAAGGTGGATGATCACAAGCCATCAAATCAAGATGAACTGCTTTATTTTTTTTTTGCACCAGGAGTGGCATACAGTTGTCCAAAAGCAGTGTGTAAGACTGGTGGAGGAGAACATGCAAAGATGCACGAAATCTGATTAATTTCCAGGGTTATTTCATCAAACATTGATTTCTGAACTTTATGAATATGAACTTGTTTTCTTTGCATTATTTGAGGTCTGAAAGCTCTGCATCTTTTTTGTTATTTTAGCCATTTTTCATTTTCTGCAAATAAATGCTCTAAATGACAATGTTGTATTTGGAATTTGGGAGAGATGTTGTCTGTAGTTATGTAGAATATAGAATAAAACAAGTTCATTTTGCTCAAGCATGTACCTATAAATAGCAATATCAGAGAAACTGATTCAGAAACTGAAGTGGTGTCTTATTTTTTTCCAGAGCTGTATATTTTACTTCCATATGTTTAGAACTTTCAGAAGTTCATAGTATGTTGTATTGCAAATTTGTTGAAACTTGAAAACGTTGGTCATCCAACGTGGTTCTACAGGGAATATTATCTACCAGATACAATTTTGTCACCTAATAAATAAAAAAAGAAACAAGACTAAAGAGCAAAGAATTAAAATATCTCTATTTCAAGTAATACTGTACACACTGTGTACACCCAGTGTAATCTAGACTTTCCTGGACCACTACATCTACATCTCATCTGTATTTAGGATTTCGGCAAACTCCGCCCACCTGCGCAGCACTTGAGACTTTACAGGCCAATCCCGGCGCGGGAGGGGCGTGGCCTGAGGCAGCCTGTTGGCTGTACTCGTGTTCGGGGAAGGGGGCGTGGCGGGGAAGTCGCGGGACCGTTGGCGTTCCCCGGCACGAGCGAGGAGGGGGAGTGAACATCATCCAAAATAAAAAACCGCGCGGTGCGCTCTGAGCGGGGCGCGCGCGCACGTTCGAGCGGAATCACGAGCGTATAAATAGCGGCGCGGGACACGCTGGAGCTATCAACGCCGGGATAGAGGCAGGGGAGCTGCAGCTTTGCGGGTCTTTACTGCTGATGGACACAACGGTAGAAGTGTAGAACTGTGTCCTTTGGGTTACTGAAGGCAAATAAACTGAGATTAAAAAAAGAAAAAAATCACTGAAAACTATTATTTGTCAGAAAAAGTTTTGTACGTTTTTTTATCAATCTTTCTACCATGGCTCCTCAAGTTCATTCAGTCCTGGCCGTCCTCCTGGTGGTCCTGCTGGTAAAATCTGTGAGGTGTGATCTGGAAGAGTCAGAGGAGACGGTACCGGTTCGGTTGAGCCCCGGTAGACTCGGCGGTGTTGGTGGTAGGCAGGTGTTCAGACTCTCCGCGTACGGCCAGGTATTCACGCTCGACCTGAAGCCGGACAGCAGCTTCGTATCCCCGGCTTTACGCATCCAGCGCATCAGCGCTAAGCAACTCTCCGAGCCCCAAGCGCGCGCAGGAGAGGAGCTGAAGCGTTGCTTCTACTCGGGCACGGTGAACCGAGACCCGGACTCCGTGGTCTCCCTCAGCCTGTGCAGCGGCATCCGAGGAACCTTCATCTCCAGAGGGGACGAGTACTTCATCCAGCCCGCCGAGACCGGGAACAGAGGGTCCTCCTCTCAGCCTCACCTGCTCAGAAGAAGAGTGCTCCCCTCCACCAGCAAGAGCGAACTTCACCAGCGGCCAGGTGATGAGCAGCAGGCGAGGGATGACCGGAAACAGCGGGACAAACGATTCGTCTCATCCCCGAGATACATCGAGACGCTGGTGGTGGCGGACTACTCCATGACTCAATTCTATGGAGAGGAGATTAAGGTAAAAAAAAAAAAACACCTACTGTATAGCTAACAGTGCTTAAAGAGAAGGTTAAATAAACCTTTACACCAAAGACCATATTCCCAAACAAGGATTAAGCCTAGTCCTGGACTAAATGTCAATTCAATGATGTCAATGATGTGTGGTCCAAGACTAGGCTTAATTCTTGTCTAGGTAACTGTCTATAAAAACAATTAAACCTCTTGTTTGGATTACGCAGCAATGTGGATTGACATTCTACATTATATTTCCTTTCAATAGGAAATCTCAATTCAAAATGCTGTTTAGTCCCAGACTAGTCTTAAATTCTGTTTAGGAAACTTGCTATTAAAAGAGTTGAGTCTAGTCATGGACTGTACAGAAGTGTGGATGGAGATTCTCCCTTAAAAGAGACATGGTGTTGGGTTCAATGGGAAATCTCAATTTAAAATGCTGTTTAGTCCAAGACTAGGCTTAATTCTTGTCTAGGTAACTGCCCATTAAAAAAGTTAAACCTCGTCTTTGGACTATGCAGCATGCTGGATAGACATTTTTCATGAAAATAGACATGGGGTTGGTTCCCTGGACTATATTTAAATTTAAAACCCTGTTTAGTCCAAGACTAGGCTTAATCATTGTCTAAGAAACTGACTATAAAAGGGGTTAAGCCTAGTCATTAACTATGGAGCACTGTGGGTGGAGATTCTCTATTGAAAAAGACATGGGGTTGGTTCCCTGGACTATATTTAAATGTAATGCTGTTTGGTCCAAGACTAAGCTTAATCTTTTTCTAGGAAAGTGCCTAAAACTAGTCTTGGACTATACAGCACTTTGGGTTGGTTTCCTGGATTATACAGTAGTCCTTTCAATGGGAAATCTCAATTTAAAATCTACATTAGTCCAAGACTAGGCTTAATTCTTGTCTAGGAAACTGCCCATAAAAAGGTTTAAGACAAGTCTTGGACAATACAGCCCTGTGGATGAAAATTGTCCAACACAGGTTTGGTTTCCTGGACTATATTTAAAATTAAAATGGTGTTTAGTCCCAGACTAGGCTTAATCTCTGCCCAGAAAACAGACTCTAAAATAGCTTTAAATAGCTAAATAAATAACTTAAGTTGAAGTTAAGCAATAAGTGTGGCTAGGTGTGGCTAAACTAGGATTAATCCATGTCTAGGAACTTTCCATAAGAAGGGTTGGTTTTCAGGACAGGGATTAAGCCTAGACTTGGACTGCACAGCTTTTTAAATAGATATTATCCACTGTAAAATACATGTAGCCTAGGAGTATGCTTAATCCCTGTCTGTGGAAAGCAAACCTATGGTTTGGATTTCCTGGCAGGGGTTAATTCCAGTCCTGGACAAAGTGTTCCAGTGTTCCAAGTGTTTCAGTAGAGAATCTCAGTTCAAAAAGCTGCGTAGTCCAAGACTAAGCTTAATCTCTGCCCAGACATTTTACTCTAAAACTCTTAGCTAAAAACTGTCCAACAAGTCAATTTCAATACACATTATTTACAGCAGGATTTTTTAATGTTATCCTCAAGGAGCAACGGCTACAGGTTTTCCTTCCAGCCAAGCTGAAGCATATTAAACACTGAGCATCTGATTAAACAAGTGGAATCAGGTGTGCTGCAGATTGTTTTAGAATGGAAATTGGCAGCTACAGCCTTTGTGAAGAAGATTGTACACCCTTGATTTATTGCATTCTGTCCTTGACTGACAGTCATTACAGGCAGGGTGCTTTGAATTGTACAGTTGTGGGCATCATTGGTAATTCATCTGTCGGTTTTAGCCAGATTGTTCTAATGATATCATTATTATAGTATATCAACGTAAATGACTTTTTTAAAGCTTTTGTGACATAGAATTTGGCCATATTGTTCAGCCAGATTCCAGTACATTACAAGTGCATTAAAGTAGTAGTTTGCTGAAAAATACTTAAAACACACACCAATAGGTTAAAATGTAGTCAGTCTGCCAATCTATCTAATGTTCTCTTCTTTAGTTATTTGTGCACTGGATTTGTACAGTAGGCAAATGTACAGGAGCTAGCTAACAAATAGTGGCTTTTAATCATGGTTTTAAAAATTGTTTTCTTGACGCTGCTAGGCTAAAACTTTAGAGAAATCTAAAAATCTCTAAAATAGAAACTTTACTAGAGAAGGAAAAAAATGATTTTTAAAAATGTCAACTTTGCAATAGAAGTCATTTGGGAGCATTTTTATTGGTCCTTTCATCACAAAATATATTTTTTCTTGCATGAAACAATGGTCTGTGACATCTATTCCATTCACTTTGCAGTTCTAGGTACACCTGAGGCTAATCATTTACATTTGGGGTTAGGTGGAAACTTCTCAGGAAGCTCAGAAAAGTCTGTTTGTTTAAAACAAAAGCAGACTAGTACTACCAGCTCTGTATTTTGTGGTCCGTCTGCGTCTATAGTCGGCTACAAAACATGTGGGTTATGTTTGGTCCTAATTCTGTTCTCACTCCCTTATCTCATAAATGTGTCAGTCACTCAGCGTCATGCACGGTAGTGATTTTCCGTCTTCCTGCTTTCCACGAATTCACGTGAGCGTGAGGTGAACGTGGACTGGTGCGCAATCCCATAATCCCACATAGCGGTCCACCAGCATTCCTCGGTCGAGTCTCTGGTTTGGCGAAGAATAACACATATGGCAGACACTTTACCTCTTTCGAAGGAAAATAAGTGTCTCTTGCTGTGGATGTAAACATTAAATCTGTTTCCTGTACGTACGTGCCCTCCTGCACTCGGCCCAATTTGCAGAAGAAAGTTGATGGATTCCCACATGGTGCTGAAACACTTCACAAACTTCACAATGCAGAGGCGGCTGATTTGAGAAGGGATATATGGTTTATAACGTACGTAAATGTCTGCTTACTAAGCGCACAAACTGTCTTTATTGCCTTTCTCCAAATGAATGAAACCACACAGTCAAGCCTTCTAGGCTAGTCGGGGACCTTTAGTGGCCGCAAATATTTACAGCCCTCCATGTTTTGTTGATCGTGCTTACCCACTGGCATGTCCCTCCATAAACAGAGGATGTAGAGAGCTCTTTAAGACTATCCTGTTGATACTTTTCAATGGTGTATAATTAACTGAAGGTGACAGCTGCCAGACCTGATTGAACCCTTCTTTTCTCACCTCCCTCTATCTTATTTCTTTTTTTCTTTCTGTTTTTTTTTTTAATCGAATAGGGAACATATGTGCTTTTAGAACGCTGACTGGAATTTCAGGAGAGAAGGATGATTCAGGAAACTGTACGTGTCATATGATATTTCCATTATAGTAGCTGTTTTTCTTCCTGCCAAAATCGCAGCAGTTCTTTTAAACACTTCAGAGTTCAGACCATGAAAGAATAACAGAGGTCAGAAAAATGGTAACGGGGTTACCCCTTTTACTGTCTCCAGCACTCATATTAGCCTCAGACTAACCGTGAATATCACCCACTGGCCTCAGAACGTCTCAGGCTGTTGAAACACATGAAATATGAAATACAGTACGAACCGCACAGACCACCAGCCACTCAGAAGTGGTCTATGGCTGGCTTTCTCACTAAACTTGTGGTCTGAAGCCACTGCAAGCCTCCACGCCGACCTCTGTCATAATAACATATTGATATACTGTATTCTTAAAGGTGACGCTTTTAAAATGTACACTTTCTCAGTCGCGAAGTGGTGTGTGTTGGTGCATCAAGGGAATGGGCGAAACAGACAGAAAAAGAGAAAAAGAGAGAAAGAAAGAGAGTGAGTGAGAGAAAGATGGATGAAATAAAACTGCTGGCATGAGGGGCTCGAATTTGACTTAGCACCATCTGGAAGCGAGAGGAGGCCAAGAGGAGTTTGTTTTTGAGCTCCTTCCACCCATTTTATTGACGGAAAGAAAAACACAAATGTTTAAATATTTGAGTCCCAGAGGCTTATAGATTTGGGTCGTCCCGCACCCCCCCCCCTCCGCCGCTGTGTTTTGTGGAGGAGTGGTCAGTCCTCAGGGTTGATGATGAGGGAAGTCACGTTCTTCGTGCAAACAGCATTTTTGTGTCGCATCTGCATGTGCAAAAATGTTCTGGCGCGAATTTCACCAAGAGGAATTCCAAAAGTGTGAAATATTAAAGCAGCACACAGCACTGATACACTTAAGAGAACCTGTCCAAACACAGATCTAGAGACCAGCATTTCCATGTTACTGTAATCTAAAGATTGATTAAGAGTCCCTAATGCGTTGTTGTTTCAGTTTTTGTAGGGTGAAGGAAACTCTCTGTTGGGTGAGATTTAGAGGCGTCCTTTAGCCTTTAGCTTGGATGTTGTCCTAGATGTCGTTTTTTAAGCAAAATGCAGTGTCCAGTCCAAAGAAACTCACATTCTCAGCTGTGCTTAAGACTTAGGATTGCATTTTGTCAATTTTTGGTTTGTGGTTAGATTCAAATCATCTTCTTTTATAGCAAATTTACCCATTCATTAACTCCCGCTATTTCGACACAAGCAAATGCCTCCTCCATACATGTGAAGCCAAACACTGCCAATGCCACATTACTGTGCAGAATAAAGCACCAGATCCCTAGGTCTAAAACAACAGCTAACAGATGCCTGCGCTTTATGATGAGAGAAGAGAGAGAGTGCCATCATCTACTGAGCCAGAAAGAGCATGACCAATTGTTGTCTCTCTCAGACTCCGGCTGCTGATGGCGAAGAAACATGAAACTCACACCTTCCGTAGAATAAATTTGTAAAAAAAAGTTCTAAATAACATAAGTATAGCTAATTTCTCTCTTTCTCTCTCTCTCTTTTCCGTCTCTCTTTCTGCAGCACTACCTCCTGACCCTGATGGGAATGGCAGCTCAACTGTATGCCCATCCCAGCCTGAAGAATGCAGTCAGCGTTGTGGTGGTGAAGATGTTGGTAGTTGAGGACGAGGACTTGGGCCCCGAGTTGTCCAGCAATGGAGGCGTGGCCCTACGCAACTTCTGCGCCTGGCAGCAACTCTTCAACCCCTCAAGCCAGCGCCATCCTGAGCATTATGATACTGCCATCTTGTTTACCAGAGAGGTGAGCCAAAAAAATAAGTCATAGAACAGAATCATAGACCCATAAGTTCTTAAATAGTGGGCTACAACTAATGATTATTTTGGTTAATTTAGTCTATTTCTGCCATGCATCACTTCATTTAAATTATAGACATTATTTTAATGGTCTACAAAAATGGCAAGAAGATGATCAAATGTGGAAAGTACTGATATGTAGTGAGTAAATGTGAGTGAGTGTAATCTGTTGTGTTTGGGCACTTTTGGAGACACAGACCAGATTGAGGGTAAACTGTACTGTGTGAGTGAGCTCATTATTACCCCTCTCCCATTGCATTTTTGTCCCCAGCACTTTGAGTAGTGTATTATCAATACCAATCAATCGTTGCAGTCCTACTTTAGGATTAAACACTTAAATCAATAACCATTTTCAGGACAGAATGTTCTCTAATAAGAAGGCATGTAGGAGACTCCCCACATTGCATTTGTTAGCAGTTTGTGATGTGTGATGTTATGTTAGTGCTAATTCCTTAATAGTTGACTTATTATTCCGTAGGTAATAATGATGCTATCGTTGCAGTGGAGCTCCAGTTTCCTCTGCTGGTCTTGGCTCAGGCTTAGTTTTGGACTTGTGGAAGGTCTGGTAATGTGAGGAGTGGAACACCTAATCCCATATTCACCATTAAGATCAAAAGTATCTGGGTCGTTTGATTAATTAAGCAGTCGGGACAATCGTTGAAGGCAAGTCTCCCCAACAATTCTCCACACAAAACCACAACAACACATTTATTAGAGTGGAGCGGACAGATACGATCATCTCAATCATTTGATAAAATAGGCTTGCCTGTTTGCGTGGCGCCTGAGATGTTTCAAAACGGGAAATGATTTGGCAGAATCGTGACCGCACGGCTCTTCAGGGAACCCCTTGTCCAGTCATGCAGACAGCGAGTGCGAGTCCACACTGCTGCCAAGTACATAAGGTTAGGGCAGTACACGAGCACAACTTGCATCCCAAGCTGAGTTTTGGCAAGCCGTTCCCGTGGTCTCTTGGTGGTCTCAGCTGCTTTGGGGCCGGATGGAGACGCAGGTGGTTTTGTTTAGCGGAGGTCAGGGCGTCTCTGCTTATCTCCGAGAGCCTTCATGAGACGCATCCTTTTCTCGGAGGGTCACTCGAGTCAGGGTCGACACATGCTCATCTCTGAAAGCCGTCTGAAAGGCCCTGGAAGTGTACCATGTGTTCCGGCCATCACACGGTTAAATTCCCTCCCTTTCTCTTTCTAGCACACAGTCTGCCATGTATTTGCTTCGTTTTACGATGGAAACACTGACAAATATGTTTTGCTGGCAAGAGTCTACTTAGGGGAAAAAAGGTCTGTCTGGAACTAATGGAGCGATGTCTGGATATCAGTGTCTGAAATTTGTCCCCCCTCTCCTCTTCGGTCTAACCCTTTCCTTCCCTTGCCTGTCCTCCTCTCAATCTGGCCACTATCCTCCATAACTTTCTCTTTATTTTGCACCTCCAGGATATTTGTGGTCACCAGCATTGTGATACCCTTGGCGTAGCGGACGTAGGCACAATGTGTGACCCCAAAAGAAGCTGTTCAGTCATTGAGGACAACGGCCTCCAAGCAGCCTTCACCGTGTCACATGAGCTTGGTATGGGTAACATATATACAGATACTACACACTCTCTCTCTCTTTCTGACACACAAACACACACTCACATACATACACACGCTTGAATGCCACCAGACTCCACTTCATGTCTCTGGCTGACATCTCACCCCCACTGAGTGTCTGGACCAGAGTGGATGCCCCAAATTTAGACCCAGTCATTCATTAATGTGTGTTGAACCTTCTCAGCTTCGCTTGAACAGTTTCCATGGCCATAGTTGTACCATTACGGAACGGCCGAACTGTAATGACTTAAGGGAATATTTATGCTCCATTAGATCATCTTAATTGCAAAGCGTTTAGCATCAAGGAATTGAGTTTCTTGTTGTTTGTGCCAAAGGAAAGTTTGTCTCATATGTATATTTATAATTAATTATTTATATTTAGAAGTGTTAAACAAAGCTGAATATGTTTTATGCTTTAGATTCTTCTAAGTATCACATTCAGCTTTGAGGACAGATCTGCACACTCTTGGTATTTTAATCTCATTTTCTTCATGAGGGAGAGTCACCTGGAATAGTTTTGTCAGCGTCTTAAAGGAAGGAGTTCCTGGAGGTGCTGAACAATAGTTGCTGCTTTTCCTTCAAGCTGTGAAGCTCCAGCTCATCCTAAATCACCTCAAATCACCATCTCACTTCATCAGGTTTAGATCAGGGGTTTAGGTCAGGTGGAGGACAAACACTTGTTTACTACGTAATTCCATATGTGTTCCTTAATTATTTTAATGTCTTTAATAAAACTTTTGACTGGTACTATGCATTTAAGGACAGCAGCAAACATAATTCTACATTAAATCTACCTTTTTGTTTTATACACTAATATTTCATGCTATTAGCTCCAGCTGAGCTACATTCATATTTGCAGTTTCTGCAGAAATGTCACTCTCTAACTGCAGTCCTGTATCTGTTTATCTGCATACTTTATTATTAATCCTCCTCTCACCCTGTTCTTCAATGGGCAGGACCCCATAGGATAGACCACCATGGAGCAGGGATTGTTGGGGTAATGGGTCATTCTGAATACTGCAGTGTATAGTACCAAGTGGTGGTGTATGAGGTGTTAGCGTGTGTTGTGCTGGTGCAAGTGGATTAGACACAGCAGTGCTGCTGGAGTTTTTAAACATATCAGTGTCACTGCTGAACTGAGAACAGTACACCAATTACAAATATCACCAATATGACCAAAACAAACTGTGCAGCAACAGATTCAGATCTTCTGTCTCTTTTTGACTTTACTTTATCTACAAGGTGGAGCAGCTATTGTAGGTAGGGTTGTCTAAAAGAGTGGAGGAATGTGAGTGTTTGACACAAATTCCAGCAGCACTGCTGCTGTATCTGATCCACTTATACTACCAACACAACACACACTAACACCCCAAACACCACCACCATGAACAAATGAATGAATGAATGAATGAATAACCTACCACCCAAATAATACCTGCTCTGTGGTGGACCAGTGTGTGGTGGACTACACGTGCACCACAGTTTGTAATTATGGAGCGCCAAAGTGTTTCTATATTTGATCAGTATGTAGTACTGTATACTGAAGTATGTAAAATAGAAACATACTTCTGCACAACTGTCAACTAACCTTGGCATCACATGGCGCCATTGTCACCCTGACACTGACTCCCTCTCTCTCCTCCCAGGCCACGTTCTCAGCATGCCGCACGATGATTCCAGGAACTGTGAGAAATTCTTTGGGCATATCGATGGACACCACATGATGGCTCCCTTCTTTGTCCATCTCAACAAGACTCTTCCCTGGTCGCCGTGCAGCGCCCTTTACGTCACGGAATTCTTCGACAATGGGCATGGTATGGCCTTATTACCTCTGTATGTCACAGCGTTCATCCATGTTTGTCTGTACGAGGCGCTCTAGAGAGTTCAACAGCCGGTGTGTAGTATAAGCACACTGAGAAAAATAAGCAAATTATCTTAAATGTCAACAGCTGGATTTTTCTCTGTTAACACATGGCTTTGAGTTTTCGTTTGGTTTTGGCTCGAAAGCAGATCTTATTCCCCCAAGAACCAAACCAAAAAGTAATATTATTCAATAACATTTTTGAGACAGTTGTCCTAAATCATCAAGCTGTCGTTATATAGTTAATGGAAATGTGCCACGGGAGAGGGACTATGTAATTTTTAACTTAAAGTGCGGTGAAAAATCTGCCCGTAATATGGCCGCCTCAGTTTCACAAGTTTATTTTCTTTCACTCTATCATACTTTTTTTTTTACAATACACTTCTGCCTCTACTCGCTCCCTAACCACTAATAACAGACCTGCAAAACCACACTGTATAATTTTGCTGAGAATGTCAAAACTGACAGCCTATGTAAAGCATGCACTCTCTTTAGACCTCTTTCGCACTCTTTCCCTCTCTCTCTTGGGTGGTAAGCTGCCTTAGCTTGGGTGTAATATACTCAGGTGAACAGAACACCACACAAGGCGTTTCTGAGGTTGCTGCAGGAGTCTGTCCAAGGTTTCCTACGATCGCTCACTCTACTGTCTGTCGGCGAGACACCTCAGACCTCGCTCGAGCATTTCCAAAAAGCCCGGAAAAAAAAGAGAGCATTGACACTGCAAAAATATCACCCTTGAAAAATAGCAGACATATTTTCACCAGCCGTTGATTTATCTTGGTCAATATTTCAGTCTACGCTCTCCTGCTCCCGCTCTTCCTCTGAGTCATCCTCAGTGACTAACACATTCCAGCTTTAACAACTGTTTTCCCTCACTCATACGCTGCGCCTTGCCAAGCACATGCTGTCTGTTGCCGCAAGTAGACATGAGCGCTGATATGGCTGCGAGGCTCAGTTATTTTCCGCTGCTTCAAACTCGTAAAACGGTTTTAAGTATGCAAACTGTAAAAGGATTGCCTCACGTTGCTGAAAGCGCTCCAAATTCCCCAATTACTGACGCGGCCCTCAACCTAGGCGGATTTAAACGTCGAAATTTTTTGCACCTTTTCGTCTTTCAAACAATACAGTGGAAATAAGAGACATCCCCTCCTCAGGATCTAGACAACTAGTCGTTTTGTGCGTTATTGATTCAGGTCCCCGAGCTGGACTGAATTTGACTGCAGTTCAGTATAATAGGTTGCATAATGGAAATCTCCAGATGGGAGACTATTCTGACTTACGCACACGAGGGTGAAGGGAGGGGGGTAAATGTTTTTGGCCAGTGAAAATCTCTCAGCAATGAAAATAGTTCCCTCCAGCTACAAGTGTGCACACCTGTTTACTCCAAATAAGAGGCGGCTTCAGCAGCAAACTCAAACGTCAGCAGCATCAACATCTGTCAGGAACAGTCGGCGGACGGAAGAGAGACATTCACTCCACCTAACTGTAATTAATGGTGGCTCTCTCTAAATTACACTTAGTACAGTACAGTATGTTAAACAATAGTTAAACAACAAACATTACTAAAGCAATACTGAAGCGTATCCGCTCTTTATCTCTATTAGTTTTGCGTTTGTCAACATCTGATTTATACCAAAATACACAAATGTAAATTAAAAAAAAATTTGGTACCTCAGTGTAGGACTCTGAAAATTTGTTTTATTTTATTCCAAATTCTGCTTTTGGGAATGTCCACACTTGTATTTACAGTGAGGTGCTATCTTGTGAGTGAGGTTAAACACAATTTGAGCGAGGGCCGATTCCAAAGTTCCAAAGTGCAGAAATGAAACATTACTAGATCCAGAGTGTCAAATGTTTACAGGGAATATACCAATATGTGAAGTCATTACCACCCACAGTGGACAGCGCCGTGGATGGAAATGATTGTGACCGGCGGCAACTGGCATGACCTGTGCGAACAAGAAATGACATCCACATTCAATATGCCACAATTATTATCTTTAGGATAATAATTCTGTCCCATAACATGGGGCACATGAATGAATGAAGTTCAACGTATATAGCGCGTTTCTAGAAACTCAAGTATGCTTTACAATTTAATCGTTTTACACGCGACCATTCATACTTATCACTCATACACACACCCTTGAGAAGCGACAGCCAATAGTGCACAGCATACTCTCAACCAGAAATGACTGCATACTGTCATACGCACATTTACACACACAAAAACTTACATACATACCACACACATACTCACCAGATACATTTTAGAGTACTCAATTTTTCCGTTCAATTCAGTATCCAATGTACCTGATCTCCATATTTTTGGACTGTGGGAGGAAACCAGTGTCCCCGGAGGAAACCCACGCAGACACAAGAGAACAAGGAAACTCCACCCAGATAGGGAATTGAACCCAAGACTAGGGTGACCAAACGTCCGTATTTCGCGTCCCGGGTTTTTTTCAAAAAGTGAGGAAATGTCCTGGTTTTTAAATTATCTTCATTGGACTGGAGAGCAGTAGACAGCGTGACTGTCAGCGTGGACCCCCCCTCCCCCCCTTCCAGTGCAGTCTCACAGTAAGAGCACACACACAACGCTCCCCCAACCCCCCCCCACCAGGTGTCCTGGTTTACCCAAATAAAAATATGGCCACCCTACCCAAGACCCCAGTGCTGGGATGCTAACCACTAAGCCACCATGCCACCAGTAACTATGAATGTAGCTATTAGAGCTATGTACTGAACTGTGTTGTATGTGGATACTGTACTTTATTGGGTTTTAACCTAAACATCATGTCTTCCACCCTAAGGTGACTGTTTGCTGGATGCTCCTGACCAGGCCATCCCCTTACAGGCCGAGCCCCCGGGTCACAAGTACAGCCTGGACCGGCAGTGCCAGCAGGCATTCGGCGAAGAGTACGCTCGCTGCCCCAACGCCCCAGACGACCAGGCCTGCGTCCAGCTGTGGTGCCGCGAGGGAGGCAAGCTGCAGTGCACCACCCGAAATGGAAGCCTTCCCTGGGCTGACGGCACACCCTGTGGGGAAGACAAGACTTGCAATGGAGGCACGTGTATGTTCACTGCGCTGGATGAGGCAGGGCAGGACGAGGTATGTGCACAAGGCCAACGTGACTGCATGTTTGTGCGTCACCACACTTTGATTTATTGGAATGCTTTAGCTGTCAGGATGTAAACATGCTGGGCAAGAACAAAAATGCCAGTAAATGTCTCGCTGCAGATTTACGGCCAATGTGGCGTATTCTTTCAAAACTGTATTTCTGTTGCTTCATGTTTCCCGGTCATGTTGGTCTGTTCTGGAAGAGCATCTGTCGCTGGCAACATTTCCTTTCTCTCTCTGTCAAAAGCTTTTAGTTTGACCTGTCATAATAATTACAATATCAACTTATCCTACAATAGGCAATAGCTCAATATAATAAAAGTCTATTGCATATACTTTAGAATTTATTTATATAATAATAGCTTATATAATAGTTAGCTTGTCTTGCAAAAAACAAATGCATTAATAACAGCACCTCGATACCCATAAAGCACCCTTGCCAGCTAACAAAGAATGCCATTAGAATGTTTAGCAACATTTTAAAAAGATTTCAGGAAGGTTAGCCTCTAACATTACAGAAATAATGGTCCAGGAATGCTCTGAAAATAATGGTTTGCCTTACAAAGTTAGATAAAAAATAACACTATTGAAACGTAAACTTACATTCCCAAAATCACGCAAAAAAAAAATAAAAACTGACACATATGTTTAAAATAAAAAATAGGTTAAAGAAAATCAGTCTAAGAACATCCAGAAGACCTTACAGGCTGCACATTCTAAGAACATTAACTGTAAAGTTCAGAAAATGTTCTACTAAATGGGCTTGTCACTCAGGGATTTTTTTTACCCCAGCATTAAAAAATATGCTAACAAGCACTAAGTCAAATGAGGGCTAGATGTCCTCTCCAGAAAACCGTTTATTTAGGTGAGTAAAGCGCTTCCGTTTATTTACAGTAAGCTTAGATCTCCAGATTTACACTAAGGCTTGGTGCAGCAGCATTTGCATTAGCAGCTAACCACTAGCGCTAGCCGTATGTAGTGGCCCAACAGTGCTACACTGATATGGTAAGCCAGGGCAATATTATCTAGTGGTTCATCCCAACACGGTTAACACGCAGGCTACAGTCCAATATTACTCACCTCTGAACAGCAAAAGAACTAGCTCTTAGTGCGGATAGCAGCTAATGTTCCAGCAGTGCTAGCAGGGGAAAGCGGCAGGTTACAGGCCGTATACTCACCTCTGAAAGATGAAAGAGTTTGTGCATAGTGTGGTTAGTGGCCAATGCTAACACTGCTCCAGTCTCAGTGCTGGAGAACTAAACTGAAACTCCTGTATAACTCTGTACTTTAGCAGAGTGGCTTTACTGCTTCTTAATAGCTGACTGGTAAAATTTATAAGACGCACTGAAGATTTTGGGGAAAATTAAAGGATTTGAAGTACGCCTAATAGAGCAAAAAATATGGTAAATGTTTATTGCACTTTAAAGTTTCTTTGTCCACTCGAGATCGCCTGTGTTTGTTCAGTTGGACACATTGTTCTCGGCACATTGTTCCAGTGGCCCAGGATGAGCTGCTTCACTGTCAGACAGTCGCTTTTTTTTCCCCACCTTTAGAAACCCAACCAGCTCCTCCTCCTAGACCCTGACTGGGCCCCCCTCCCTGAGGTGCTTAAAATAATCAATCTGCTTCAAATCCCTCTCTTAAATGCCAGACTGGCTGCTTCTCTTGAATGCAGCAGGCGAGAGGGAGGGAGAGGTTAGAGAAGGAGCAACAGTGAGAGAGTGAAAGAGAGAGAGAGAGTGTTCATTTGCAAAGAGTCTTTAAAAAGTGCAATTATTTTTGGATCTTCCATTTGAGAAGTAGTCACATTGTATTCAGTAAAGCCTCCTAAATAGGCAAGATTATATTTGGGGCCGGCCTGTTAGAAACGTAAACCCGCAATGCCAGACAGCCTGGCTGTGAGCTGGAATCTCACAGCCAACACATAAAAGAAGGAATAAATGAAATGTGGTATTTCTGCGCATGCCACGAGCTCCATGCATACAGAGCAGCCGATGCCTGTGTGGCCTTTGCATTTCTGTTTGGAGCAGAGGTCAGCCAGAAACTGCTGGCATTGATCAGCTGTGGAAAAATAAATAAACAAACAAAGATCAGTGCAGACAAAGAGTTATAATTACAGTATATCTAGTTTAAATGATCACTCACCACTCTTTCACAAATCCAGCCCCATGAATCCTGGCATTGTCATCTTGGAATATGTTCGTGCCATCAGGGAAGAAAAAATCCATTGATGGAATAACCTGATCTGTATTCAGTATATTCAGGTAGTCAGCTGAACAACTGCAGCATCAACCCCACACCATTTACTTTTTGGCAAATTTATTTTGGGACAGGCAGTGTATCTTATTATTTTTAAAAACATACACAGGGATGAAAACTCTTGCATGAGCATGCTAGCTCTGTATGGCTATATGGTGCAATAGTACCTCATAAAAAGAAACATCAAAACACTTAGAAAAAGAAAAAAACATAAACATACTTTACTTCATTCGTCCTGAAGTACACACTATTCTCCATGTAGTGCACAAAGCAAGTTGAATTGAACTCCATGTCAAAATCTGAAATCTTGTGCTCTATCTACCTGTGGTTTATGGCAATTTAATGTAGTTCATAAAATAGGGAGTAAAAAGGTATTTGAGATTCGACCAGAATCTGTTTGTCCTAAAGTTTTACCTATGTACATGAAAGTTTTGAAAACAGAGTTTTCAAAAAATGCTTCTTGAATAATGAAACAATCAAAAATAATCTTTTCATTTGAATTTGAGGCCAAAACTGACAGAAATCTCAGTTTTTAAACACGTGTGGATGGGGTTAAGCCCAAAGAATATCAAGTTGCATGAATATGACCATTCCTTTAAACCTTATATGTATTACTGTAAATACTTTGTCCAGTCTTTTTGGCAACCTTACACTTAGTAGCCATTTCTACAGTAACAATGTATTTATGTATCTGTCAATCCTTGCTTGTGTTCCAGGTTCCTGTCGATGGTGGATGGGGCTCCTGGGGCCCCTGGGGCCCATGCTCTCGGAGCTGCGGCGGTGGGGTTGAGTTCTCCCGCCGTGAGTGCACAGACCCAGTGCCACAGAACGGAGGATCCTACTGCGTCGGCCAGAGGGTCAAATACCAGTCCTGCAACATCCAGACCTGCCCAGGAGACCATGGTAACAGTTTATATTTATACTTTGGGAGGCACAGGTCACATTATTGGGGAGGCCAGAATGCAGAGGTGTGGTTTTAGGTCAAAGTTTGCATTGTTTTCCCAGTTCTAGGAACATGAATGCACTTGGCCAGTTTCCCATCATTACTTGTGTTGGTTGTTAATCTGCCGTGATTCATTAGTGAACCTGTTCATTTTCTCCTGCAGGTAAGAGCTTCAGAGAGGAGCAATGTGAGAAATATAACAGTGACCGTTATTTGGATATGAACGGGAACATAAAACAGTGGATCCCGAAGTATGCTGGAGTTTCGCCCAGAGACCGGTGCAAACTCTTCTGCAGAGCCAAGCACAGCAACGAATTCAAAGTGTTCGAAGCCAAGGTGCTCATCCATTGCATGTCTTTCTCAGTGAGGTTTTCTCTACTGATGATATGTGAAATACACTGTCCACTCACTGTTTCCTCTCTGTATCTGCCACAAGCTTAAGCCCAACATCTGAATGCCTCATCACATCACTCTCACTCTCTCACAGCCCTGATGATATCATTGCCCTGCCACTAAACTCTTGAGCATGAAATAGTTCCTCTGTAGTAAAAGGAGAAATTCGAGCCTCCTTAACCCTGCAGTCTGACTTTTGCCTTAAGCTCCTCAGTGCACTTTTCTGAAATTGATATTCCTTACTCTGTCTAAACGTAGCCGGCCCTGCGTCATAGCTCTAATGGTTTTGCCCCATTTCTCTTTTTATGTGGTTAAACTGTACAGCTGCTTCACTTTGTAAAGCAATTTAGAACCTTCTGGCCTATGTCACATTATATAATGGTCTTTTGTGTCAATATTAATATGTTTTTTTTGGTTTTGAACAGGTGGTGGATGGTACAACCTGTGGTCCAGATACCACATCTATCTGCGTTCAGGGTCAGTGCATTAAGGCTGGCTGCGACCAGGTTATAGGGTCAAACATGAGGCTGGATAAGTGTGGTGTCTGTGGAGGAGACGGGACAAGTTGCAGAAAAATCAGTGGCTCTCTCAACAAAGCTACGTAAGTGAGAAGAATGCTCTCAAAACTCATAGGGTTTAGGGTCCTATCAAATTAATTTATTTTTCTTCCCAAATTCTGTTTTACTTGATCTCAATTTTGCATTTTTTAGATATAGTTTCCACATTAGATTTTTTTGAGGAAAAATGTATTTGATTCTTTTTTGGATTATTAAACACAATAACATAGATAACAGCTAAATTGCACTGTGCAAAATAACTGCATCCATGTGTTGTTCACAAACACAGGGCAAGTGAGTCTAATTAGGAAATATCATGGTTCTAATTGGATATTTTTTTAAATCAAGTACCATTTTGAGATCACCAAAAAAGGGATAAAAAATTACTACTTTTTAGTTTTAGTGTTACTGCCTCATTTGTATTAGTGACCTTTATTTTAAAACTGTCTCCTTGGTTGATGCATTAGCTGAATCTTAATGTCGCATCTCTTGGGTCCTGACTTTTTTATGACTTTTTAATTAAAATGCTTTGTTCACATGACAGACAGCTGCACAGTCTGTATGTTTTCACTGCAGCTCTGAGTCAAGATTGAGGGAACTATTGCTTTAAAAAGTAACAGTGGTAGTAAAACTGTATTCCACACTGTTATGATTAAACTTAAGACAAAAGATTATCAGCATGTGTAGTCAATGGTGTTTTCTACTATATTTCTTTTTGTGCACTTCTAAAATCCTCTTTTTTTAATGCCTTAATTTAGGATTCCATCCACACATTCCACATTGCAGAAATCAGGGGGTCCAAGAAATCAAAGAAAGAATGTTCTTTTTTGATGTTTACTGAGTAGATGCTCAATGCTATTCTTATATTTCTACAGCTTTGGCTACAATGATGTTGTTACTATCCCTGCTGGTGCCACCAACATTGACATCAAGCAGCGCAGCCACCGTGGAATCAAACACGATGGCAATTACCTAGCGGTGAAGGCCGAAGATGGAAATTATATCCTGAATGGGAACTTCTCAGTGTCTACAGCTGAGCAGGACATTCCAGTGCGCGGCGCTGTCCTCCGCTACAGTGGCTCGTCCACCACAATGGAACGGCTCCTCAGCTTCCAGGAGCTCAAGCAGACCATTACCATCCAGGTACTTTCCACAGCTGGAGATGCCGCCCCACCCAGGATCAAATACACCTTCTTCCTGTCCAGGGAGGTGCCCTTCAGCAAACCTGGTGCAGACGGTAACACCTCCCCGCAAGTCATTACACCGTTTGGGGGAGCCGACTGGGTCCTGGGCGAGTGGTCTGAGTGTTCCAAGAGCTGTGGTGCTGGCTGGTCCAGGAGAAGCGTTGAGTGTCAGGACAGGGCTGGATCCCCATCCTACTTTTGCGACGCAGACTTGCGGCCAGCCGACATCCGGCCATGCGGGGACCTGCCCTGCCCCGTCTGGCAGATGGGGCCGTGGTCGGCTTGCTCGCGGACTTGTGGTCAAGGAGAACGCAGACGGAGTGTGCTCTGCATGGACTACACTGGCAAAGCTGTGGAACCAGAAAAGTGCAACCCTGAAAAGAGGCCAGAGGCTGTTTCAGGGGAGTGTTTTTACCAGGACTGCTAGAACTAAGTGCCTGCAAGAGTGTGCCTTGTGCTAGAGAGAGCAGGGGGAGGTGGTAGAAGAGTGTGATAATCCATAATATAGGCTAGGTAGAGGATGAGAGAGCTGTTAGGACCCAACAGCATCCTTCCTTTTTTTGAAAAGTAAAAGGCTGCATTCACACAGCAGATAGATAAAAGTGTTCCAAATACCAACTTTTTAGTCATGTTCAGACTTGTACCACTTTAATATGTGGTTTGTGCAAATGCAACTTAGTCCAAACAGCCAAATCAGAATCCATGTGATTTTACATCAACGACCATGAGAAAAAGGAAAAAAGGATGAGGGAGGGTTTCAATAGTGGAATAGCATGGTTCATAAATACAGTATTTGGCCTAGTTTCTTTGTCTATTAATATTAGAAGGTTTGTGAGATAATAGGTTAAACTGGAACAAATTCTTGCTCATAAGCCCATCTGTGAGGCACTTAAACGTCGGGCAAAAATGGCGGGAAATGAAGACTCTGGAATAGAGTTTTTTTGTTTTAAAATTATTTAGAAACTATTTCCGTGAAAAAAATGAAGAAAAAAACAAACTTGCTGTTGCAGTTTTTTCACATCTATGTCAGTTAAACAGCATGAATTGTTTAGACAAGTGTCAGAAGATACAAGTCACAGTTTAATATTGGATTTGGGACACTTTTAACTGCTGTGTGATCATAGCCAAAAGCTAAGCAAGAAAACGTTTTTTTAACATACAGCGTGGGTGCAGAAATCACTTGTAAAGCATAACCAGGGCATTTAGTATGAGGTTTTACTTTTGTATGAGATTTTACAATATCTGATAGATTGACTCTCATTGTTCATAATCTCAAATTTAGCTTTTACATCATCATCATCTAACCACTATTGAAGTTGATTTTTTTGTTTTCTCTTGCCCCATTGAGATCTACCTCAAACTATAACAATATTGTCATGCTTTTTAACCTTTTTAAACTTTATAGGAGAGGAGTCTTTACCACAAAGGAATATGACCTTTGCACAAACCTGCTGAAGCTCTGTTCAGATACAAATGGTGAAATACCTCCATATTGCAGTGCATCTTAACACCACATCACCACATCAGACAGATCAAAAGTTTATGAGCTACCTGAGACACTGACACAACTTCATAAGTTGGTCTGTCTCTTTATAAATATCTGCTTCCAAAAGCTTTTTCAGCACATAATCCTCATGCGTACTCTTATAGCCTGATTTATTTCACGCATTTAATTTATTTGCCTGTTTTTATATTATAGCAGTAAGTTAACTGTTTACTGTTAGCAGTTGTTATAATTTAATGCTGGTCAATATTACACTTGGAAAGCTTTCAGATTTCGCATATTTTAACACTGGAACATTTTTGAAGTGCAGCCACACAGATGTTTGTGTGTGTGTGTGTGTGTGTGTGTGTGTGTGTCTATGATATTACACACAGACCTCACATAGGCCAATGTGAGTTATTTGATAGGATACAGTGAGGGCATTTAACTTTTTTAGTATCAGCTTTAATCAGAAATGTGTCTGTTATAGTTATTATGACACATTTTAATTTATTATGAAGAAAGGCAGTGAATTTGCTCTATTTGGGACAATAAACGCTGCTTTTCACTACAGGCAAGCTAGCACAGTGCTTATGAAAACCAGTTATTAGGATGTGATCATGATCTAAAACAGGGCTTAACTAGGCCTTAACTACAGGCCTTAGCTAGGCCTTTTCCATCAACATCCACTGGTAGACGTTGCGTAAAAGGGATCACATAAACAAACAATACCAGGGATTGAAGGAATGAATTATCTATTGCTAATTATAAGCCTAGTAGTGCCTATTTAACTGCTTACTGGATATAACTACGTATCCAATGGATTGTTGCATTTTTACCCAAAAAAAGCTTTTTCTATGAATAACACAGAGATCCATGATTCTAGTTTCATTTAAGCTTTAGTGTTCAAACCTCTTTATATTGGAATGCCCTGGAATTAGGTTAAAAAGAAACTCTATAATACCTGAGATTTTGTTTTACACTACAATTCCATTTAGACTCTCTCCTAACTCTAGTTTAACTCAAAAGAGTAGAGCAGACAGGATCACATCCTTGTCCAGCAGAGGAGCACTGAAACATCTTTCAGTATCTGTTAATAAGAGTCATTTCCACTTTGTGAAATGAAGATAGAGTAAATTAGATGTACAGCAAAGCCAACAAGAGACAAGAAATTAAAATATGTTGTTGTTTGAAAGATTTGACCTATGCCCCTGAGCTCAAACTGAAATGTGTAAACAGCTGAAGACCCCAACGTAAAGATTTGCATTCCTTTTGAATGAAAACAGAAACGTTCTGAAATAATGGAGATCTGAAACTAAAGCATTCTATCCCTTCAGTGAAGGTCTGTACAATGCTATTGTTATAGCTTCCTTTTTAAGCTATTTATTTTTTTTCTACTTTGACACCTAATTGTGTTTTATTCCTTGTTGCTGCTGTCTGTCCTCCATAACTGTTATGAATTTAAATAGTTCATTAAAACTGTGTCTCGAATGAATACAGGCCCGTGTGCTGTTTATTATATTGGAAAAAAGTATGTAAAGACATATGGTTTATAAATGAGTAGACAAGTCGCTGGTTGAAATATGAATGGGAGTTCTCACAATGATCAGCATGATTTCTTGGCTGCTTCATCACTAAAGGCTGTTATAAAGTGAAGAATAATTACATCAGAGAAATGCAGTCAACGTTCTGAGCGATTTGAAGGACGCAACTGATGTATCCTTCAATTTCACTGGTGGTCCACAATTTACTGTGCATGTCCAATGCACAGGCAAAAAAGAAAATTTTGCAGGAAATTAAGACTCTGGAGTAGAGTTTGTTTAAAAATTATTTGTGCAAAAAGAGGCATACAATTTTTGCGACTTCAAAGCCTTGTTACAGATCCACAAAGATTGTTACAAACAGTATGTGTGTCCAGCAGGTTATTAATGAGGACTCAACAGACGATACATCCAAGTCAATTGCAGTCTAAGCTTTGAAATGCAGCTAGAGTGTATGACTGGTATAATGATACACAAATTCACAGATAGTAGTGCTTTTATTAATGTTAATGTGTGGTGTAGCCATCTTGGATTCTGAATCGAGGTTGGTGATGCTCTCTCGACTTTCCAAGCAGAAAATGTCCTTTCAGGCGTGAATTTTTTGTCATCTGACGTCATGACCAACATTCAACCTGAAATTAATGTCTATTGACGTTGGTGGCCAGCTGGGGTGACTGGGGGAACTTTATTTTAAATTTCTTACTTGAAACCCTGAAAACGCAGCCTAGGCTAGAAGGACATGACCATCAACAAGGCAGTCTGGGTTCTGAGTCTTCAGAAAAGAAAGTCACTTTACATAGTACAAATAAATTACGAAGTTTGCAAAATCTGTATGGTATGTAAAAAGCATTGCAGAGCAAATGTAGAAAAGAAGAAATGCACATCTCAATTGAAAAACAAGGAATGATTTTACTTTGATGCAATGAGAAATATCCCAATTGAGTCGCTGCAAAGCACAAACTTGCATGATGTTTTATGGAACCCACACAAGCAGGGATTTGCGAACATGATAACTGATCCAAATTTATTTGTTCACCATGTGCATCAAAAAGTTTAATAAACTTCCCATTTCCAGAACCTTACGGAAAGGAGACAAAAGAAACAAATGAAAAACATGCCCATGCAGCCTTCTACAACCTAACATTGTGTCACATTCCTAGTCCATTGGACACCCCTGTTCTTGCATGTTTAAAAAACTCCAGATTCCAGTTTTTCTCCAGGAAAAAAAAAGAAGAGGGCCACACTGATTGTGAGCTCTGACCATCATCCTCTGTTCTTTCTCTAGCTACCGCAGACAACTTGTCTCGCCTGTAAGTCCAACATTCCTCTTGAGGCCAAGCACAGCATGAGCACCACAAGAAAATTCAGACTGAGTATCCATGCTTCTTGTATGGACTTAAGTCAGAATTCATACACACTACTCAGCTTCTCTACCGCAACTGTGAACTGCTTCTTACCTTGCATGTGGTCTCTGAGGCCATTCACTGACTTGGGAGTTGGGTGGAGGCCACTTTCCAGCCATCCGGTGTGCCATTTGTGGTGAGAGTGAACACACCCAGTCATGGCAGCGACACCATTTTTCCCCTATACTGCACTTAATCCAAACCCTGAGGTAGAGGTCAATCCCTTCGGCTAGGGAGTTGATGCTGAGGGTTACTGTTTCTAGGAACTATTCCTGTATTCTCTAACCTGATATAGACCATGAAGCCAAAAGATTTATGTTCAAATCCAATCCAAGTCCTATTCTATTGCTAATATGTCTCTTACTTGTGAACCCTTTAGAATGTTCTATATTTCTGTATAAATTTGACAGAAAACTTCAGTCTGTGAGTCTTCAGGGTTAGCAGGAAATATGAAGGACAAATTATAGACTGGTATTTTCAATAAATGGGATGACATTCAAGTGTGAACAGGCAAAGCTCTGTTTTATTTAAACATGTATCAAAGTAGCATGTGGAAGTGTATCATGGTATGAACAAAGGAGACTTCTGAGGGGCTCAGACAAAGAGTTGTAGATGCTCATCAGGCTGAAAAAGTGTACAAAAAAACACCAATTCACAGACTGAAAATTCAAGACCATGTATACCATTCACAGGAGGAATCAACCAAAAGACTTCATGAAAAGCACAAGGTAAGTATGAAAAGCATGTGATAGTCCTGTAATAAGTGACTTCTAAGCAACTAAAGGCCTTTCTCACATTGGCTAATGTTAATGTTCATGAATGGTTACAAGGAAAAGGCCACTGTAGCATTGCTGCCCACTTGCAATTTGCTAAAGCTCACATGGACAAGCCAGAAGGCTATTGGAACAATATTTTTAAACAGATGAAACTAAATTTGATCTTAAAAGCATTATATTTAGACAATGTATAACACTTTATTCCACCATACAAAACCTAATCCCATCTGTAAAACACAAGTAAATAAAAAGTCTTTACCTTAATCCAATATAAATTCTGTGGGAACACCTTAGCAACCACCATGGACATCATAGCAACACCTTAGCAACACCTAAGCAACCAACCAGCTTTTGAGCAACAGTTTTGGCACTACAATCACACTCACAGTTTCTTCAGGAGCTTTAATCAAGTTAGTACTCTATCTCATAATTATGACTTAATATCTCATTATTAGGACTTACTGAAGAACTCTTTTTTTCTTTAAATGGAGATAATTGGCTTCTATACTTGTATGAATATGAAATATGACAACATACCAAATACTTTTAGATAACAAATGTATTTTTAGTTTCAGTCCTGTTCCTCTGGGACTGGGGGGCTTTTGGGGTCAATGAGGGAACAAGAAATGAATTCTCAATTATACCAGCAAAAACTCTTAAGGAAAATGTCAGGCCAAAAGAATGTGGGTCATGCAGCAATACAGCAACTCTGAGCACACAAGTTGTTTTACAAAAAAAAAAAAAAAAAGATAAAACAAAAGTCCTTACCTTAATCCAAAAGAAATTCTGTGGAAACACCTTTGTACCCACCTAGCAACTCCTTAGCAACCACCCAGCTTTTGAGCAACAGTATTGACACTCACAGTTTCTGCAGGAACTTCAATCAAGATTACTATATCATCATCATATCATTATTATAACCTAATGTCTTATTATTATGACTAACTGGAGAACTCCTTTTTTCAAATTGAGTAAATGGGCTTCTATGCCTTTACAGATACGAAATATGAGATGTAACAACATACCAAATAACTTTTACATAGTAAGATAGTAAGAGTATTTTACAGAGTTTCAGTCCTGTTCCTCTGGGACTGGGGGTATTTAGGGGTCAGTGAAGGAACAGTTAGAGAACAGTGAGGGAACAGTCAAGCCCCCTCACACTGGAACGGCAAATATTCTAAAAGAAATTGTCAGGACATCTATTCGTGAACAGAATCTCAAGAGAACATGGGTCATGCAGCAAGAAAACAACCCTGAGCAAACAAGTTGTTTTACCAAAAAAACATTTAAGATAAAAAAATAAGACAATAAGTAAATTAAAAAAGTAATTACCTTAATCCAATAGAAATGCTGTGGGAACACCTTAGCAACCACCTAAAAAAACACCTTAGCAACCATCCAGCTTTTGAGCAACAGTTAGTAGTAATACATCTTGTTAGTACTTACTAACTCATAATTATGACTTAATATCTCATAAATAATACTTAATATCTCGTTCTTATGACTTACTGGATAATACTTTTTTTTAATTGGAGGAAATTGGCCTTTATACCTTTATAGGTATGAAATTTGACAACATACCTAATAACTTTTACATAGTGAGAGTATTTTACAGAGTTTTAGTGCTGTTCCTGTGGGACTGGGGGTCTTTTGGGGTCAGTGAGGGAACAGTCAGAGAATAGTGAGGGAACAGTCAGGCGCAGACTGTACAGAGAAAGCGCCCCCTCACACCCGAACGGCATGCTGGGTCAGAGCCGTGGCCCCAAACAGTAACACGGGATACGGGGAGGTTTTAGACTCGTCCAGCCGCTCTGAGGCTCTTTATCCTCGGGGGATTTTACTGTACAGCCCCGCTGAGGGACCGAGGCGGTGAGCGGGGATCCGGAATGTGACGGCGTGTCTGTGAGAGGGGGAAACTCCAGCGCGTGCTATGCTAGCGCGGCTAAAGCTAGCTAGCTCCTCGCTAACTCGGACAGCTGGCTAGCTGCGGGCCCGCGGCGCTTTCCCGTAAACCGGAGGATTTTACCCGCTTCTGAATAAACCCGGTGAGTAACGGAGGTGTCGGGGTGTCCTGTTTTTAGCGTGTCGGTGTCTGAGAGAGGACGGAGCTGCGGGTTTTGACGGGCGGCGTCACACAGTTAGTTAGCTAGGGCGCTAACTGTTTAGCTACGCTAAGCTAACGCTACGATAGCTGACTTGGCTAGCGCTGGTGTTAACCTAGCTAGTCGAAAATAGTGTTTTCAGTATTTAGCGGACTTTTGTCTGATTTTATTCGTTTGGGCACTTCACGTTAAAGTTATTCGCTACTGTCACGGTCAGTATTAACTTAATATTTAGTTTAAATCCTCGTTTTTGTGACAAAGAGTTAAGAATTGTCTTTAATTTGCTGTTAATTTTATCTGCGACTCATTTGTGGACAGTGACAATACCAGCCTGACAAGCCAGGAATGGTAACGTTACTAACCCTCACAGCCAGTGTTAACTAACTGCAGCAGGTTTTGAGACAGATGTTAGTACAGATGTTGACAGCAGTGCGGAGTTTTTAACAGAAAAAACATGAGCGCGCGCGCTCTTCAGACCACGTAAACAAAAGCAACTCGTGCGGAGAGCCACGCCCCTTCAACTTTCCCTAACAAGCCAGTGAAGAGGCCTGCAGCTCAGAGTGTCCCGTTTTTTATAGTCGTATAGTCTCTTAACTGAAAGATAAGACGTATTGTTATTGTTATCCTGCTTTTCGTTGAGTAGGGAAGGTTTTGGTTGCTTCGAGGATTTGATGTTAGATGGTCTGGATGTTAGATGATCAGCTCCCCACCTCATCCCCAACCATCACATTCATCTCCAGCTCCCCACCTTATCTTTAACCCTCCAACTCGTCCTTAGCTCCCTACCTCATTCCCAACTCATTCAACTCATCCTCAACTCCCTACCTTATCCCCAACCCTCAAATTTATGCCCAGCTCCCCACCTCATTGTCAACTCACGCCCAGCTCATGTTCAGCTCCTCACCTCATCCCCAGCTCCCCACCTCATTGTCAACTCACGCCCAGCTCATCCCCAGCTCCTCACCTCATCCCCAGCTCCTCACCTCATCCCCAGCTCCCCACCTCATTGTCAACTCATCCCCAGCTTCCCACCTCATTGTCAACTCACGCCCAGCTCATGTTCAGCTCCCAACCTCATCCCCAACTCCCCAGCTCCCCACCTCATCCCCAGCTCCCCACCTCATCCCCAGCTCCCCACCTCATCCCCAGCTCCCCACCTCATGTTCCGCTCCCCACCTCATGTTCCGCTCCCCACCTCATGTTCCGCTCCCCACCTCATGTTCCGCTCCCCACCTCATGTTCAGCTCCCCACCTCATGTTCAGCTCCCCACCTCATCCCCAGCTCCCCACCTTTATTTTATTACAAAGTGCTCCGTTGTTCACTCAGGAAAACCCCTAGCTAGTTTGAATTGGCTAGAATCCAAAGATACCTCAGCTGTAGATACTGTCAAATGTAAATGTCAGTATCCAACATATTCTAGGCTTTGCCTGATCATATATTTGAAAAAAAAACCTATTTGGCTTGCATGCACTCACAGGAGCAAGATTAGTGCTGATTAAAGTACTCTTGAAAGAGGTATGTTTTCAGTAGTCATGTTAAGATAGCAAACAATCATTCAGACACCCAGGAGACGGGTGATTTACTGTACACTTTATGTGCTTTCCTAATACAGTTCCTAAACTAGATAAAGTGGCAGGCCGTACGTTTTTGGTAAGAGTGAGTAATTTCTCAGAGCTTGCTAAAAAAGTACTTTTTAAATGTACATTGTGGTGCAGTCTCTTTTAAGAGTGAACACATCTTGAGAGTTTAGCTAGAAACTTCTTTAGCTTGCCAGCTCTCTTCAGTTCTAATTATTTGTTTCCTTGGCTAAATAAGGAGTAAATGAACATATGAACACTGTGTTCGCTGGTCCATCTATGATCATAGTAGCTCATGTATCAGCACCAGTAGCAGTGCTTTGTTCATTTAACCAGCAAAACTTTTTACATCCTGGGACCTACTTTGTATGTGGACCTTGTATGTGGCATTGCAGGAATGGTAGCAGAGCAAATTGATTCCGTTTATTATAATATATTATTCTCCCTCCATTTAGAAACACTATTGTAAGGACCGCTGCTTAAACACCAACTATCCCACACATCCTGAAAAACTTGGAAAAGTATTTATTCAGTCATAGAAACTCCTGGAAATTCTGCTATGAGAGATTCTGAAGAATTCAAGATATTGAGTCACTTTTTCTAACAAGGAACATGGCCTGTAGCTGGGTGGCCCGCTGTCCACTACTTATGTGTTTATGGTCTTACAGCTAACGTTTAGGAGTCTCTCTATTTGAAGTATGATTCATATTGACTCAAAATGGAATTTGTCTTTATGCATAAAACTGTTGGAGTGTCATAGTGATTCTCACTTATGTCACGCACTCGATTTAGCTTCTTGACTACCTAAAACCAGGAGTTCTGTTATGTCTTGGAATACCTGGAAATTTAAGGACTGTTTTCCAATCATGGAAATTCTTGGAAAATGAGGAAAAAGCTAAACATATCCCAGAAATATCTGTGAGGTCTTGGAAAAGTTAAGCTAATTAGCACTTTCCGTTAGAAGAAAAGATGCTAGTCACTGTTTATAGACTCTCTGTTGACTGTGTTGTATGCATTGACTCACAAAGGAAATTGGAACGTTTGTACTTGGCACACTGTAAACCTAGTTGGCTAAAAAAGCAGACAATGGGTATATAAAAATAAGGTGGTGTTAAGGATATGGCTTATTGGTGAATAAACTGTGGGATGAGCCAGCTAACAGATGTGCTGTGGGACCTTTCTATGTTTTGCAATCATCTACCTACCTCTGCCATCTAAGTTTAATCAAATTTCTTAGAAGATATGAGTCCTCAAAACGTTAGCAAACTTTAGCATAAGCCTTTTTCAGAAGCACCTGCATGGAAAAAAGTCTTTAAATGTAGCATCTCATTACTGTTCATGTTCAAACCAAGCAAAGCCACTTGATGCCCTGAGTGGGCCTTGCTGAAGCAGAGGTGCTCCACTCTATTCCTGCTTTATCCGGCCGTTACTCCCCTGTGTCTTGTAAAGGTTCTGCCATGAAGGAATGCTATGTGCCTTTCCACATACTCTGAAAATTTAATTCCAAAAAGAATTTGGCAATTCGTTTAGCTGTGAATGACCTCAACTGTAGCCACATAAAAACATCATAATTGTTCATTTTTAACCGCATGGGTCAGGGGCTGTGGATTGTCTGTCTTTTGGAGCCTGGAGGAAGAGGACTGCTTTGTGCTGCCGAATCAGTCTTGGTGCACGGCTCAGTTTAGTGTCATCTGGATCAGGCAGAGACTCTAGGCATGTTATTGCAGAAAGCTTGTGTGGGCTTTGAGAGAGGCACATAATCTGAAATTTGCTCGTTCCACTACACTTAATCATTCTAGAGCGGTAGTGATTTTACTGTGTTTTTATATAGTGGTAGTTGAGTCATGTGTGAGGCTGTGTACGCACTGAACTGTTGGTTTAATAGTCCAGTAGCACAACTGTTCAGCCCAGCCAAGCACCTTATTTTATTTAATTCTTTTTATTTCATTTTGTTCCTCACTTCTCTGCTGAAACTGAGACTTGGGCCAATTTTAAGCTGAGCTAAAGATGTTGCCATGTGGGTCAGCCAGACCTGACACCAGTACCAGTTCCAGTTTTCTCCAGTTTCCAACAGTCTTTTGAAATTGTAAGAAACAGTATTCACCGCTCTCTGGCTTCATCTGTAATTTCTTGAAAGAAAAGAACTATACTTATAATGGTTACAGAATTATCTGTGTTTCTGTGCCTTTTCATATATTTTATGATGAAAGTGTGAATGTGCTGTGTGTAAATGTTGCAGTAGAAAGTGCAGTAACACAATCTGTTCCAGAACTGCTTTATAATTTGACATTTTTAAAAATCCATTGTTATTTACCAGCTTTAAGCTGTTAATAAATTAATTCATTTGCTAAAAATCCTCCTCTTTTTAATTTCTCATTCACAATATATGTTTACATTATACTAAATTTTTTGTACAATATTAAAATCACATTTTTAGAATTTTAGCTAATTTGTTCTAGCAGTTTACTGCTTCATGTTGTACACTTGATTTTGTACTGTATTTCTGGTTATTGATGGGCCCTAAAGAGTCTAAATGTGCAAAAATAAATGAGAAAAAATAGGAAGATGTTCTAAAACTTTTGACTGATGGTGTTTTTTTTAGCGTGTTTGTCTTAGCTTATTTTGTTGTACTGTCAGTCAAAAGATTACAGCAACATTTTTTAAACGTAGGATATTATTTTATTAACAAAGTAAACATATAAATCAGCATATAGATCACAAAAGCAGTTACCAAAGCCAAATGCATAATCAACTGATATAATATATGATAATCATGAGTATTAAATATAATAATGCTATTAATGCTGGTCAGTGATATATTCATGTGACAATAAAAGGCATTTATATTTAAGAGTATTGAAAAATATTAAAGGTGACCAGTTGAGCTGACCGAGCAACTTCAGCAGCTCTCCGGAACCATAAGCTGTTCAATGTAGCTAGTGGACCACCCAACACTAGTGTAGTGTACGTGACTCATGTCAGCCAGCAGTGATTGTTACTGTGAACAGAAATTGATCTACTGATTGACTCATCTGTGAACATCTGTGATGAAGATTGTTATGCCCTAATAATTTTTTCCTCCCTCTTCCACAGGAAATCCATCCTCAATCAGCAGCGAGGATGGGTGTAAAGACCTTCACCCACAACTCCCCAAGTCATAGCCAGGAGCTGCTGGATAAGCTCAATGCGCTGCGTGGCGAAGGCCACTTCTGTGACGTCACCATCCGCGTCCAGGGCCAGCTCTTCTCCGCCCACAAGGTGGTGCTGGCCTGCTGCAGCGACTTCCTGAAGGCCAAGCTTTCGGGAAAGCTCAGCGAGGACGAGGCAGAGGATGACAAGCCTGTGCTGGACCTTCATCATGTGACTGTGGCGGGCTTTGCTCCACTGCTGGAATATGCCTACACCTCCACGCTTTCCATCAGCACCGAGAACATCATCGACGTGTTAGCAGCTGCCAGCTACATGCAGATGTTTGCAGTGGCCAACACCTGCTCGGAGTTCATGAAGTCTAGCATCTTGTGGAACTCTGCTGCGGCTGCCGGGGCCACCGGGAGTTCAGCGCCTGCCGGTCTTCATCGGTCACAGGAGGCTCCAGAAGGTGCCACTGGCTGTGCACTGGCTGCCCTGGACGCCCTTTCTCCCTCCCCAGTGTCCTCTGAGAGCAGCCTGGTTGAGCGTTCCATCCCTGTGTGCCGTGAGTCGCGCCGCAAGCGCAAAGGCTTTGCGAGCCCACAGCCTGCTTCTTCTTCCTCTCCGCAAGTTCCCAACCCCTCACCTTCCTCATCGTCATTCCCGGAGAGTTCTGCACAGGCTCTGGAGCCTTCTCTGGCTTTCTCCTGGACCTACCCATTTGGAGTGGAGCGCCGCTTCGCTCCTGAGAAAGCCAAGCTCCCTGAGGGGCTCCTGGAGACTGGTGGTGCCTCCGGGCAGGACCCTGGCGGTCGGGCGCTGGTTGAGTATCTCTCCTGTGAGGGCGCTCGGGGGATGGGTGTGGGTGGAGTAGCTGTCGTGGAGGAGGAAGAGGAGGATGTGCAGGTGAAGGTGGAAAGGCTGAGTGATGAGGAGGTGCATGAAGAGGCCTCACAGCCGGTCAGCGCCTCCCACAGCTCCTTGAGTGACCAGCAGACTGTTCCAGGCAGCGAGCACGCTCAGGAGGATCTGCTCATCAGCCCTCAGTCTTCATCTATAGGTACTGCTAATCACAATTACCTGCACTTTGATATTTTATCACATTTAAAAAGTCTTAGTCATAGAACACTGGTAAAGAGGTTAGGAGGAACATCTGTAGTGGCACTAACTGGTTTTGACCAACAGATAAAAACGGGTGGTGGTTCTTCTTCTTCTTCTTCTTCTTCTTAGCAGCAGCGGTCTTGTATTCGAAGTCTAGAGCCATGTCAATACTCGATATTTTCCTTGTCTCGACTGGATGTTTGCACTCATCATGAATGTAAATGTTATGTCAACATTGGACTTTTAGTGTTTTTTTAACTGTTTTTTTTTTCTCTGAGGCACAACTGGTTACAACCAACATTTCTAAAAGAAAATTAGCACAGCACTTAGCATTATATATACAAAAAAAACACTTTTGGTAGCTATCAATAAGCCCCTGATTAAATTCTGGTTTGAGATTCAATCACTCTTCATAACAGAATTGGTTAAGTCAAAGTACAATGTACCAAATCTATTGGTTTATCTGGATCTGATCTTTATAAGCTTTTCATCTGTTACATGTCAGAACTGGTGGAAGGCTGAAGTGGACCTCCTGCTTAAAACTCCTTAACTAGTTTTAAAAGCTGGTCTTTTTTTTTAATACATATGGAGCACAGAATTATAAGAAACATTATGCGTCACTAGTAAGGAACAGGGGTGTCACCATGTTTCCCTTCTTATTCAGCAGCTAAACAAAGCTAAATAAACAAAACTGTAATTATTAAAAAACAACAGTCAAACGAGCGCTGAATGGAAAACTGTTTATATGGGTGGGTAAATTGCTTCTGTTTATTAACAGTAAGCTTAGATTTCCAGAATTTATCCCACATAGCTTATTTTAACACGGCAAACTTGCAGACTACAGTCTGATACTCTCACTTCTGACTGGCAAAAGAACTAGCGCCTAGCGAGGTTAGCGGGTGATGCTAATGCTGCTCCGGCAGTGCTAATCGGGGTTGCAGCAGGCTACAGGCCGATAAACTCACCTTTAAATGCCGAAAGAGCTAGCATTTAGCGCAGTTAGCGGGTAATGCTAATGCTGCTTCAGCAGTGCTAGCCAGGGTTAGCAGCAGTCTCAGTGCTGGAGAACTAAACTGAAACTCCTGTATAATGCTGGACTTTGGCATAAGTGGCTTTACTGCTCCTTAATACCTGACCGGTAAAATTCATACATGAGGCGCACCGGATTATAAGGCGCACTGATGATTTCTGGGAAAATGTAAGTATTTTAAGTGTGCCCTATAGTGCAAAAAATATGGCACATGAAGTATCACCATTGCTCCTCCAAACGTGTTTGTGTCATTCAGAGACTGTAAAAAAGATGGACGCTGTGTCTCCGTTCCCATTCATTCAATGAAAATGAAGCCAAAATCTTCCGCCATGTTGGCGATCCTGCCACCTGATTCTGCGCAGTAGAGACCAGAGGAGGGAGAAAGACTGTGGATAGCAGCCTACTCATTTGAATAACCCCGCCCCTGAGGGCTGCCTCGCGGTCACAGACTGCAGAGCGGGACGGAGCGGAGCTGATGGTCTGTTATTGGTCCCGCCCATAACCAGCCCTTTTACCATAACCACACCTTTTTTGAATAGAGCTGAATAACGTTTTAAAAACCGAATTCTGTGGGGATATAAAAATTTGACAATATAAGCAGAGGTTACACTAGCTGCTGCATTTAAATAATGGAGGTAGAATTACAGTATATTAGAAAAAAACGTGATTGAATGTTGTCTGTTTTGCCATTGAAACCTATGGGGATGGGTGCAGTTACACGGCTTTCTGCAGCCGAACAGCAGGGGGCGCCCGACCTGTGGTGGCTTCACTTTTAAGAGACGATGCTCTGTCCAGCTATATACAGTCTATGGTCTCATTTGACTAGTCCTGTCACAATGATTACATCATCTACTTACCGTACCATAAATGGTTTATGGACAATTCAATAACTGCGAGTCAATACACACAGTGTGCACAGACTGCAGTAGATTAAAAAGTATACAATTCCCAAACTATAATTATTTAAAATGTTGTCTTTAAAAGGGTATAATGGCTTTGTTATGCTGTTCCATTATCATTATATCAATGGCATTTATCCACAAGACAAATACCATGACAGGCCTACATCTGACCATAAAACTTTCCTCTAGTAGTTTCCTCTGTATTTCTCCATGTGGTCAACTGCAAGCTGTAGTTGAGCTTGAAGGTGTCAATTTTGGAGCTGGAGCATCTTTCCTGGACACCAGCCTCTCAGTTCTTGGTGATGAAAAACTGGCTTAGCCATAGACAATGACGCTGGTGTTCCTGCAGCTTTCTGTTCATGGCAGACGTGTGTCTTGGTGGTTTGTTGATTGTTCTTGAACACCTGAACCAAATTCCTTTCAGCTGAGGGTAAACAAGCCTTGGCAAATTGGCTAAACCTACCAATATTTTGTACCTTTGCAGAAAAATATGTTTAAAACTGATGATCTTGGAATCTGCTGTTGTTTGGATATAGCTTCAAAAGATATTCCTGGCTACAGCTTCTCTTCCTCACACAGGCTTTAAGCTTCGGTCATACTGTACTGTGTGTCAATCAGTCCAATAACTACTGGGGAAGCTACCTGCCATAGTCTGTCATGATCACTAGCACGCCCTGGCTTTGGCAACTTAAAAGACATTTTGTGATTTTCAGCACCACTGAATTTGCGATCCAAAAGTGTGTCTATTTACATTTTGACCCTATACATATAATACATATTCAGAAAGAACTACAAATTAAAACTTGTACACCTCATTGCCATTGAACTTCATGTCCATAATAAGTTCATATAACCTTCTGACATTTTTTTAAACAAACCAGAGTATGTTTTGTAATTTATTTATTAAAAGTAGGCACCGCTTGCTTAGATGACAGCTTCGCACATCTTCAAGAGTTAACTACTTGAATTTCTTGCCTCTTAATGTGTTTGAAAGCATCAGTTGTAAAGTTGTGAAGAGAGAGAGTTACAGGTATATAATGAATAGCTCTATTTGAGTAATGTTCTAATCCATATTATGGCAAGAACTGCTCAACTAAGTAAAGAAAAAAAAAAAAGAAATGAAAGTCCGTCAATCTGAAAAAAATCAAAACTTTAAAAAATATCCTCATTTAGAAAGACAATCAACAAGGAAAGGATGAAACTGGCTCTCATGAATGGAAGATTAAGTTTTACCTCTGTTGCACAACCTCAAAAAACACAAGTTAACAGCACCCCAGATAAGATTTTAATATTGTGGTACTTAATACATGATTCCTTATGTGTTCCTTCATAGCCCGTTAATAATTTACAATGTAGGGAAGTATAATGGAAATAAAAAAAAGAATGCTTCTACTTTATCTAATATCAATTTAAAATATCAGCCAAATTTAAATGTCTGCTGATTGCATTAATAAAAAAACGCTATCTTCCAGTAGTGATACATAATAACACTCATTATGCATACAGATTAGTCTTTTTTTTTATTAACCTAAAACATTTATTATTCAACTCCAGAGGAGAAAAATTTGTGTGAGCTTAGTTGATAATTTGCTGATATATTTGCTGAATAAAATGCTTAGAATAATAATAGTAGTGTGTCAGTGGAATATTATAGTTGTTAATGTTTACACTGTGCTTATTAAAGCATATTGAGACAAATGTTTTCATGTAGTTTTTGTGAGTTTTTTTCACTATTTTATCATTGAAGAAGTTAAAACCATTGCTTCTTTGTCCCCTCAGGCTCCATGGATGAAGGAGTGACTGAGGGTCTCCAGTCCATCCAGGGCACTCCAAACACCACCGGCCACATGGAGGAGGACGAAAGGTAGGGGCCTCTCCACACGCTTACGTTGTTTTTACAGAGTCTCCTCTTTACGATGTCTCACTTTTACGATTTTACTAAAAGGCCCCTCCGAGGCGGGACATTATTTTTCATCCTCACAGTCTCCATCTTTCTTCACTTATGCTGGTTTATAAGTGGTGGAAGCTTACGCAGTATTGTCGTGGATATTAGGACAGTGACTCGTTGCCAAGCGGCCAGAAGCTAGTTGGCAGGCTTTCTGGAAACTTCTTGGATCCTGAGTTTTGTTGGAATCCTGGAAGAAAAGTGAAGTGTCATGATGCAAAACAAAAGGGGAAGAAAAAGACACAGCTGTCCATCTCTGGAGAGGAGTTTATACTTTTATATGACAACTTGATATGCCTGACTAAACCTGTTATATGTTAGCCTGAAACCTCTCTGGACGCATCTTCATGGAGCTGTGGAGAGTGGTGGAGAGAGCTGGTATGAAAACAAGTCTAGAGGAATTGCTAAGTTGGCGATTTACAGTCATTTAGGCAGATCGCTGCATAGAGGTTTAAATTATATTTCCAAAAACTCTTACGCCAAGTTAGTGAGGAATAAGCCTCCTTGTCATTTTTTATTTAGAAATATAGATTGTTTGAAAAGCACATTATGGTTATGCAACCTGCAAGAATTGTAAACAATCTACTTCTGTTTATGTAAAATCAAAATTAAATAAAGATGTTTAATCGAATTAATCAGAACATATTTGCTCATGTTCTATTCAAATCATATCTACTGTATTTAAGTGGGTCACTGGAAAGCCATATGACTTACATTTTAAACTAATACATAACTTTCTTAAAATTTTGTCTTTGTAATTTGCACTCGGTCAAAGGTTTTAGAACACCCCTGTTTTTTAGTTTAGTTTGTCCAGTAGCAGTGCTGTATGACCAGACAAGCTGATGTTTGATGTTCACAATGACTTTATCACTGCACTTCACCTGTCAGACCTCTAGTTCTTCTCTTCACTGCTGAAACTGAGACTTAGTCCAATGTTAGGCTGAGCTAAGGGCGCTGTTGCCATGTGGGTCAGCCAGACCTCTCCCTGTACCAGTTTTCCTTAGATTTTCAATGTGCAGGAAACAGTACTAATCGTTTTCTAGCTTCAACTGTAATTTCTCTACAGAAAAGATGTGAAAATTGTGTGTCTGTGTCTTTTTCTGGTTTTGATGAATATGTGAATGTATGTGAATTGATTAAGGCACACCAGATTATAAGGTGCACTATCAATGAACGTCTATTTTCTGGTCTATATTTTTTTTATACATAAGGCATATTGCATTATAACAGTACAAAACAAATGTGCCGCCATGTTTCCCTTATAATTTAAGCAGGGGGTGCCTAAGTAAACGAAAGTAATTCTTAAAAAAATATATATATATATTTTAAAGTCAAACAAGAGCTGGATGTTAATCTACACAGATTTCTCTCCTGAAAGCTGTTTATTTGGGTGAGTAAAGCGCTTCTGTTTACTACAAGTAAGCTTTGTTTTCCAGTATTTTAGCAAGTTAGTGGCAGTGCAAGACATGGTAAGCAGCAGTGGTTAGCAGTAGCGCTAGCCGTGGTTAGCAGCAGTACTTGCTGCCCGACAGCCAGGGCGCTTCATCCCACATAGCTTGTTTTAATGTGGTAAACGCACAGACTACAGTCCAATATACTTACCTGTGAATAGCAAAAGAACTAGCGCTGCGTTTAGCAGCTAATGCTAATACTGCTCCAGCCTTGGAGCTGGAGAATCTTCACTGAAACTCCTGTATAACACTGTACTTCAGCGGTGTGGCTTTCCGCTCCTCAATACCTGACTGGTAGAATTCATACATTAGGCGCACTGTTGTGTTTTGTGAAAATTTAAGGATTTAAAGTGTACCTTATAGTGTTAAAAACACTATAAGGCGTGGACCTGTTTTTCTTTGTAAAGCTGCTTTGTGACAACCTTTGTTGTAAAAAGCGCTATATAAAAAAAATTGAATTGAATTGAATTAAAAACGGTAGTGTGTGTTGTATAAATGCTGCTTCAGTATAGATAAAAGCTTTGTAATTTTTTTTATCTCTGTTTAAAAATGTAAAGTTTTATAAATCGTAACTTTCTTTCCAAAGTGGGGTTGAACATTTCTGTAGTCTGTGTTGCAAAGTTCTGCACATCCCTAATGCAGTCTGTCAAAAATAATGCATAAGGACGTCTGGTGTTTTTGTCTTGCTTGAATAATGAACAGCTAAAAGCTGTTGAGAGCAGATTATCTTAGTAGTTCTGGCTTCTTCTGCTGCTACTTTTATAAGCTCAAACTGCTCTGTATATACTACTGCTCTGAACATACATCATGAAAATGGTGCCTTTTATACCCTGGAAGTTCAATAGATGTCACACAAAGAGCCATTTGGGATCAGGCCATGTATACAGAGCCCTACTGGACGCAGACAAACATAACTCAGAATCTGCTATGGAGGAGCGAGCCAATCAGCATTCAGTCGTAGTTGGACGTTTGTGATGAATGTGATTCATTCATGTGATGAAATTGATATTGATGTTGACATCATGTTAAATTGGAATTGAGCTTTGTATACAGAATCAGAATAATGGGTCAGTTGTTGAAAATGTGAAACGATGAAACGAGTGCCAAACCAGCAGACAGACATTGTTTATATGAGTAGTTACATATCAGGACCCTTACTGAATGTTTTTTATTTTTATTACTATTTTTTTTTTAATTCATCCATAATAAGTATACAGCCCAAATCCAAAAAAGTTTGGAACAGTATAGAAAATGCATGGTTTCTTACAATTACTTTAATTTTTATTTAATTGGAGATATTTCACGGTTTTAACTTAATTTTATTTATTATACATCTATGTATTCCTGCTTATTAACCATACGACACATTGCAAAGAAAGGACAGTAAAGCATTTACCTTTACGTTTCACAACACTTATTATGTTTTGGCACAGTGGATACCAAGCAGTGAAGGGTTTTCTGTGTTACTTTGTCCCATTCTTTCTGTATAGATGCGCAACAGTACAGGGACAACAGCGTTTACATTTTATTAATTTTACAATTTTCCACACATTCTGTATAAGGGGCAGGTTAGGACTGCTGGCAGATTTATTTAGTTCCTGGACCTTTTTCCTCTGCAGTCATGGTTTTGCATTGTCTTGTTGAAAAAAAGCATAGACTTCACTGGAAAAGATGTCATCTTGGAGGCATCAAACATGTTATTCAAAGATCACATTTAGTGATGCACGATGATGTAGGAATTATATTGGTATTGACTAATGCCTAGATTTACCAGTAGACGTTTTTCATTTTATTGTTTGTATTCAGTTGGGAAGTAAACAAAACTGTAATTCATAAAAAAAAACTTTCTTTCAAAGTCAAATGAGTGCTGGATGTTAATCTACACAGATTTCTTTCCTGAAAACTGTTTATTTGGGTGAGTAAAGTGCTTCTGTTTATTTACAGTAAGCTTAGATTTCTAATATAAAGGTGATTTTTTTAGTAAAGTTTCTCCAGCACTAAGTCTGGGTGCAGCAGCATTAGCATTAGCTGCTAAACGCAACACTAGCTGAATGTAAATGCTACCTGATAGCGCTAGACTGAGGAACCCAGGGCACTATCAGCTAGCAGTTTCTCTCATGTAGCTTGTTTTAACACAGCAAAGACGCAGACTACAGTCCAGTATATTTACCTCTGAACAACAAAAGAGCTAGCGCTGCAGTTAGCAAGTAATGCTTGTAACGCTGTACTTCAGTGAAGTGGTTTTACTGCTCATTAATATATGACTGGTAGAATTCATATATAAGGCACTCCGGATTATAATTTAACGCAGGGATTTTATTTTGCACAGTAAAGAACTGCAGATTTTAGTGCTAGACTATGGTTTACCAACGTAATCTCTTGCTCTTATGCTCTAAACCAGAACCATCCCACCTTTTTTAATTGGAATTTGCTGCAGGCCTGAGATGCATGAAATGTATTGTAACAAATGAAAGTTGTGTACATAGCAAACATGAAATATCTTGGAGAATATATTGCCTACAATTAAATAAAGTTAAATAAATGAAGTCAAGCAATTAAACGCCTCTTACTGTCTCAATCCTTCCTGTTTTTTTGGAATATAAAATACTTTATACAGAGAATGTGTTTTATGTTGTTATGTGATGAAATATAAAATTCTATTAGCTGTAGGGCTGTACATGCTTGAATTACTTTGGTTTTTGAATTTCATTTTATCTCTCCTTTTCTCTTTCTTCTGTTGTAGGCTAGAAAACGTCCAGTACCCGTACCACCTCTATATCAGCCCCTCCGCACGGCCCGGTCTCAACGGACCCGAGCGCCCCTTCCAGTGCCCCACATGTGGAGTCCGCTTCACCCGAATACAGAACCTCAAGCAGCACATGCTCATCCACTCCGGTGAGAGCCTCTGCCATTACGTAACCAGCTTTCAGAGCACCAGAGTATAACTCATCCTCTGCAGCCTTTCAGCTTACACACTGCTTCTCTTCACTATCTAAACATCAGGGGCTGTTCATAATAGTAGTATATGCTGGGTTCTTCGCTCTGGTTCTTGTTATTTAAAGATCTGGTACAAAAAGAAAAAAGTGGGTCATGTGATATTTATCACAATCATGAAGAAAAACAGTGGTATAATATATATATATATATATATATTTTTTATGTATATATATATATTTTGTATGTTTGTCACTCTTAAGTGTTTCAGATCGTCAAACAAATTAAAAAATATATATATTAAAACAAATAAACACAAAATCCAGATTTTAATCCAAACCTACATGGCCCTGTGTGAAAAAGTATTTTTCCCCTAAAGCTAATAACTGGTTGGACTTCCATTAGCAGCAACAACTGCAATTAAGCATTTGTGTTTAACATGCAATGAGTCTTTCACAGCCCTGTGGAGGAATCTGAGAACACTGTTCTTTGCAGAATTGTTGTAATTCAGCCACATTGGCTGACCTTTTTAAGGTCATGCCACAGCATCTCAATAGGATACAGGTCAGGACATTGACTAGGCCACTCCAAAGTCTTTATTTTGTTTTTCTTCAGCCGTTCAGAAGTGGACTTGCTGGTGTGTTTTGGATCATTGTCCTGCTGCAGAACCCAAGTTCATTTCAGCTTGAGGTCATGAACAGATGGCCAAAAAGTTCTTCTTCAGGACTTTTTGGTAGACAGCAGAATTCATGGTTCTATTTATTACAGCAAGTCTTCCAGGTCCTGAAGCATCAAAACAGCCCCAGACTACCACTACTATGTTTTACTGTAGGTACATTGTTTGTTTTCTGAAATGCGGTGTTACTTTTACACCAGATGTACTGGGACACACACCTTCCAAAGAGTTCAACTCTATAGTATTTTCCCAAAAGTTTTGGGGATCATCAAGACGTTTTCTGGCAATATTGAGACAAGCCTTAATGTTCTTTTTGCTCAGTAGTGGTTTTCTTCTTGGCATTCTGCCATGCAGACCATTTTTGCCCAGTGTCTTTCTTAGGTCCTTTGTGACCTCTTGGATGAATAGTCACTGTGCTCTTGGGGTAATTTTCATCACTGTTCCACGTTTTCACCATTTGTAAATAATGGCTCTTACTGTTGTTTGCTGGAGTCCAAAAAACTTTAGAAATGCCTTTATAACTTTTCCAGACTGATAGATCTCAAATACTTTCTTTCTTTTAAGGATCTTTTGGTGGACTTCCCTTTGTCAGGCAGGTCCTATTTAAGTGATTTCTAGATAGAGAACAGGTGTGGCAGTAATCAGACCTGGGTGTTGCTAGAGAAATGGCTAGAGATAAACCCCAGTTAAGTTCTGTTTTAACTGGGGGCAAACCTGCCATAGAGGTTCGGATTTTTTTCTCCTCCCTTAATAATGAAAACTTTTTTACTATACTATTTAAAAACAGCATTTTGTGTTTACTTGTGTTGTCCTTGAATAATATTTCAATTTGTTTAATGATCTGAAGCATTCAAGAGTGACAAACATGCAAAAAACTTTTTCACACCACTGTAACTCTCAATATGCTTATTGAGTATTAGGGTTGCACTTAGAGCTGGACACTGACATTATTTTATTATATCATGCAGCATACAGTAGAATTTATTTAGCGTATCTTGGGTTTCATTAGTGCTGTAAGAACACTGACAATATGCACATTTCATAAAGAAATATAATTAGTCCTATTTAATTTGATGGATTGCAAATCTAAAAATGACTGTACAAAGTCATAATATAAATTAGCTAAATAATTAATTAGCTAATAATTACTTTTATTGCCCATTATTTTCCAGTTATTTTCTCCATTTATTTGTTTTAAATAATGTAAATAACACTTTTTTAATGGTCTGCATTGAATATGGTTGTATTTGTTGTTATTGCTGACTTGTGTGTGACCGCTAACCCGCTTGTTCTGCAGGCATTAAGCCATTCCAGTGCGACCGCTGTGGGAAAAAGTTCACGCGGGCCTACTCCCTAAAGATGCACCGGCTGAAGCATGAAGGTAAACGCTGTTTCCGGTGCCAGATCTGTAGCGCCACATTCACTTCCTTCGGTGAATATAAGCACCATATGAGGGTGTCCCGCCACATCATCCGCAAGCCTCGGATTTACGAGTGCAAAACATGCGGCGCCATGTTTACCAACTCCGGCAATTTAATCGTACACCTGAGGAGTCTGAACCATGAGGCGTCAGAGCTAGCAAACTACTTCCAGACCAGGTGAGGAGGAGCTGATCACAATTAGAAATGCAGGCTCAGTCAGTCACCTGGGTTCACGATGGCAGTCACTGAAGCGATATGAAAACTGCAGTCCTGTTTAAAAGTTTGGAGTTGCTTGTCGTAATGATCGTATTGTTGATTTATATTTTGCAATCTGAACATCTGGTTGTAGATGTTTTCTCAATTGTTTTGGAATTGTAGGAAACAATGAGATATTATTAAATAAAGAATAATATATTGTTATTTCATGTTAACTTTAATGACATTTCAAATATAAGGAATTTTAGATATTGCTCTTATTAGAGTTTCTATTTTTAAGCATTCTCCTTTTTTATTTTAGAATTATACACAGGTCAATTCTGTTGAACATCTGTGATTTTCTTAAATAACACTTTCAAACATTGATTCCAAACTTTTAAACAGCAAACCAGTGGTATACATATATATATCAGGGCTGGCCCAATTATTTTGTATACAGAATTATGCACTTGTTACATTGGATTCTGTTTCGAAATGCATTGTTAATATATGGAAAAGTAAATATATTAGGGGGGATTAGAGCCGATGTAAAGTATTATAAACTCTTCAGTGGTCTTCACATATCCGTCAAGTTAAACATCCAACAATCTACACCACTTTTAAGCACATATGTCTCAAGCACTTTCAAAAATGCTGATCAGAACAGTTGTGGTTGGAAGAATTCATGAGAATATTAAACTTTCATTGATGCTTGTTAGTACCAAAGACTTTCAGCTAACATTGTCAGTCCCTCTGTGTTTGCATAAAAAAGGATTGTGTGACTGCGACTTCGCCATGGTCTGAAAGAACTTGGCAAATGACCATTAAAGTGTGGGACGAACTGTTAAGCATGGTGGTGGGAGCATAGTGTCGTGTAAAACACTGCTAACATGCGTTCTTGTCAAAAACATTTTTTTACAGCATGATTTTTACAGCAGAGAGGCCTATGCCAGTTTTAGATTAGTCTATGGTCAGTCATTGGTTTGATTCATCAAATTTACAATATCTTATTTCGAAAGGTGGGCTTGATATAAGTGATGCAAAGTGATACAAGTGATCTGTAATACACCACATTAGGCACTAATGGTCAAATTTTAATAATTTAATTAAGATATATATGTAATGCCATCTTGTGGCTTTTTTTGGTAGCAGCAGTGTGCACTATTAAAACAGCAATGTGCAACATAACAAAATAAATAATAAAAAAAATACAGTAACAGTCATGTACAAAATAATAGAACAATTAGAGCCTTAACAAACTGAACTCTATCCTACTATAACAGTTAAACGTGAAAAATAAGACTCGGTCCCTGAGAATGACAAGTTTTTTTCTTTAACAAAGATATATTATTAACTTTATTTGAGAGAAAGATGCTCCTTAAGGTACCAAATCTTTTAACATATTTAAGGCTAGACAAAACAACTGTTATTTTTATATTTTCAAGTTTTTCTTTAAGGAGATGAGAATGTCCACATTCTCTGGAGAAAGGGCTGCTCTGCAGAAAGGTCGGCTACAGTGTGCTGCGCCATTTGCGTAGCACGCATGCTTGCGTAGTTTAGAGGGAGGGATCGTCGATCCTCTTTTTGACTTCGAGGCTCGAGACCATGACATAATTTCGATCGATTACGATTAAATATCGAAATCGTGACACCCCTAATGTACTGTTACCACCTAATATTCTTGTTTAGTAGAGTATACAAATACTGAGTTATTTTTATTCTCTATGTCATCAGTGGTCACATGGCCATGGTAGCTTATTAGAGCCTCATAGATTCTTCTGTCACTCACTGTCATAAGGAATCTCTTTGACTTAACTGCCATCTCTGAAGTTATATGTGATGATAATCCTAAATTAAGAGCTTTATGGTCAGATGCAGGCCTCTGTGAAACAGTGCTTGCATTATTGCGTTGTGTTGCCTCAGTCACAAAACTGTTTGATAGCTGGATAGACATTCTTACCCTTGGGTGATCCTGGTGTTTTATCCCTGGAAACTCATGCTCACACATGTTCCTGATGTGGTTCATGTCCCAAAACATTACGTAGGTCTTCTATCGCTTCATAAAAACTCTTGTGTGTTCTTCAGCTACGTGTTGGGCAAGAGTCTTGATGATAATCTTTATGCAGATAGGATTTATGAAGCTGAAATAATGGAAAAAATTGTGGATTGTGTTTCCAGTTTGGGGTTAGGAATGAGTGTTTATGAAATGTTATTTATTAGAAAAGCATTAATTACTACGTTTGAATGCATACAGAAACCCCAGCTTATTCTTACATGATGTAAGGTGGGGTACTCAAACCCCACAAAATAATCACATACACAAATGTTATGAATACAGCTTTGTTTTTCAAATTTAAAGCGTATTAAGCAAATACAAACAGATCAAATGCCTTGAGCATTGTTGTATTATGCTTCACAATACTGTATTAATGCTTAAAATTATACTGTTAATTTTGATATGTTTGCTAACATGTTTTAAGGATTGGTGTTAGATATTGGTTCAATTTGTGTCATGTGAGATGTATAAAATACTAATGATCCAGACCTTTGTACTTAAGTATAACAAGTAGTTTATTATAAAGGGTAGTACTGAAAGTAAAAGTTACAGAAAGCAGTGGAAAGTTAGCAGAGCTAAAGGCAGAATGGGAGCAGCGATGTCTTCTTAAAAGACCAGCTTGATCTCTTGATTCACTCACTGATGATGAGGAGCTTCATCAAACTGGTGAGAGTGCAGAGCATCTACTGCTCTGGCTTTAGTGATAATGTGGGTTTAGAATGAATACTAACACTTTTATCATTGTAACGAGTAACGATGCAGCACATAAAAAAAAATATCTGAGTTAAAGTATTAATTAAACTAATGGAAAATATATGGAAGTGGGAGAAAAAAAAGAATACTCCAGTAGATACAGATATTTAAGCACAGTAGTGAAAGAGTTCTACTTTGATATTGTACATCTCTGGTGGCAGTGTTGTTCACTGTTCTGTTTAGATAAAAAAAACTTTTTCTTACTCAGATTTAATTCACAGGCTGCTACATTTTCTTAAACAATTGCAATATAAGCCTTGCTTACAATATCATAATATGCATCATGATACAAGGCTTTAATATATTGTAATATACTGTATCAACAGGTTCTTGTCAATTCCTTAGTTCTAGTTTGTTACAAATGTGATTCTGGAACGACATGAAGAAAATAATGTGGCTATGATGACTAGAGTAAGTTAACTGGCAGCTCTTCTATGTTTCCATAAAAGCTTCTTAGATTATTTAATTTATTATTACCGGTTGAGCCCTGACTGTCCTTTATATGTTATTTATCGTGAGAAAGCTGAGACTGCGGTGCTCTCTGCTCTCTGTGCAATGCTGATGGGAGGCAGTGTATAAATTGCTCCCCCACTTGGCACAAACTCAGACTCATGCCCTGTCTGTCCACTACAGGATGTTGTAAATGCTGAACTTTGAACATTGAGAACATACTAAACATTAAAAATAAATTATTCACATCCCACACAACAGAGAAAGCCTTATTCCTTTGACCGACTGATAAATGGGAATTTGTTTGATATTTGATAAGATATTGTGCTAAATCTTGATGTTATGACAAATGGCAAATGTCATAGCAAAATGTCATGGGATACGATACTAGTTCTCAATTATAATCGTTTTTGTTTTTAAACATCAAACTACAGATGACAAAGAAATAGTTAAAAACTAGGTTTATATATATATATATATACAGAGAGAGAGAGAGAGAGATTATTATTGTTTTCCACAATTAATCACGGATCCTCACCCGAGAGCAATGACGCTGCAGTTTTAAGAAAAGGTAGGATTTATTTCTAGCTAAATATATGCTTTAACCCACCGGCTGTTTGTGTTGAAAGTGCTGGAACAGAATATTTAGAAAATATGCGTGCAATAGTCTGTGGGAGGCACCGGTAACCAAGGTAAGACAGATAAACACTTAAACGGATGAATAAAAACAGAAATGAGTAGCGTTTTCAAATAATTTAGATTAAAAGATAAAATGTCTGTATGTAAAATCATGATTACTCCATTTTGAAAATCGCATTAAAACTGTAATTCGAATTAACCAAATTAATTTTGAAAATTGCTCAGCACTACTGTGAGTGCACAAAACATACACTAAAATGTTGAATACTAAACCTCCTCACAGTAAAATCATTATGGAAAATGGAAAATATGCTAAAAAAAAAAAAAAAAAAATATATATATATATATATATATATATATATATATATATTATATATATATGAACTATTTAATACAAAATACTGGACACTGAGAGAGACTGGCTGTCAAAGCTTGGCATCTGTTTGACATGTCATACTTCTTTTGACCAGTCCAAGAACATTTTAGTCAGAACCCTTCGCCTGAAGAGCCTCTGCTGGTAGCAGCTGTGCCAAATATCTGCATACGTATTTTTTAATCAGTGAGATTTCCTTGGTCAACCCCTAATTCCGATGACATTGTGCATTCCTAAAAGTTTTTCTAAATTCTGCAAATTGCAGACTTACTGGTTGTGTAACAGAGATCACAGTTGTCATCTAATGGTCTTGGTCTTGTGTACAATCAGTATAATATTACTTACATACACTTATTCTTAGCACTCCTTTAGTCTGAGAGTTCCAGTAGATGTTAAGCCCTGAGCTCTGAGCCCATGTGTACCCATTCTTTCTTCACCCAACCCACCCTCTCAGTCTCTCTCTGCCCCATCCATGTGTGCTCAGCCCAAATAAACAGCGTCTGAGCTGACCAGGCCTGCAGGAGTGAGGCAATGCTTTGGCACTCTTTCAAAAGCACAGACAGAGAGAGAGAGAGGGTGAGAGAGACAGAGAAAGAGAGAGAAGGAGAGAAAAAGTGAGAGATCGCTGGCAGACAGAGGACGTGGCTGCGTTGTGTGTTCTGATGCATGTTTCTCTGTTGCGATAATGGGATCCAGCCGCTGTCTACCCCATGTCTCCCTGCTGTCGGTTCCCGCTGAACCCAGGTGTTCCCCAGGTTTAGAGTAGAGGAGAGATGAACTAAGTTTCTTTTAGTCTTTAAAGGAGTATTCAGTCATTTAGAATTACTTTGTTGTTCTATTATTAAAGACTGTAGACCCTCTGTTTCTCTGCATAAATTTATCATCCTCCTTTTACTCTGTTCTTCAATTTTTAGGTCCCCACAGGATAGACCACCACAGACATGTATTATTTTGATGGATTAGACCCAGCAGTGCTCCTGAAGTTTTTAAAAACCTCAGTGTCACTGCTGGACTGAGGCCCCGTCCACACGAATCCGGATGTTTTTAAAAAAAAGAGGTTTTTTTGTCTCCGTTGTGTCCTTCCATCCACAAGAAAACAGCGTTTTGGGTCACTGAAAACTGAGCTTTTCGAAAATGCCTTCGAAGGTGAAGATTGTTTAAAACTGTGTGAACGGGGAAAATTAAGCTTTCTGAAAACACTGATGTCTCACAGTCTGCGCATATCTGCTTTTTGTAAAGACTCCAAGCTGTTGAAGCGGTCATTCATCTTGCCACTCCTTTTGTGGATGGCCGAGAGAATGTATGATATTCCTGGATTAGCCGCTGATGTTAGCGAGGTAGCCTCGCCCCTGCATGTCCTCGCATGCTCCATCAGTCTCGTTACTTGGTTTCTCCAACTTTTTTGGCAACTTTGGCTTGGTCATTTTGTGAATTTTAACCAAAAATGTTAAACGCTGGAGGGGAGCTCATGGAAAAGACGTCTACACCATAGAGTGCTCACTACCACCCCCATGTCTGCTTTTTGTGTAGCATTAGCTTAGCCTGTTCAGAATGAGCCTGAAACATGGACAGTGCCTGAATTGGTTCTGTTCTCTCTGTGATTTGCAGATTAATAACTTGTTTACAGCTTAATTTAATATTACTTTCACATTACCTAACACAGTGCTGGCACCAAAATGTGTTTTTTCCAATCCTCCTGTCCATAGGTACAAACCTTATCGCAAACTTACCGCAGGACCAGGCCTGGACAAACAAGTATCTGGTGGGAAAATTTTAAAAATTAAGTAGTTGTTGCTGAGAAGTGGCGCGAAAACAATATGAAAAAATAATATCCGGGTTCATATGGACCTGAGAATAGTCCACTGGTAGCGTCCTGTGGACAACCTCCTATAATAACTGATAAAGGACATAGAAACTATGTAGTAACAGATGAGCTTCTGTCTCTGACTTTACATCTACATAGTGGACCATCTTTGAAGGAGTGTCTGACAGTGAGTGAACACAGTGTTTAAAAACTCCAGCAGCACTGCTGTATCTGATTCACTCATACCAGCACAACACACACTAACGTCTGGTTTATACCTCATTATACCTACATTTTTAGGGAGGTATGGGTCAGGTTATGACATAGGCTGTGACAAAAGTTCAACACAGAAATATAAATTGGTGCCCACACACCACCACCATGCCAGTGTCACTGCAGTGCTGAGAATGACCCACCACCTAATCAATAGCTGCTCTGTGGTGGTCTATCTTGTGTGGTCCTGACTAATGAAAACCAGTGTGAAAGGAGGATAATAATAAAGTAGCAGAGAAACAGATACAGCACTACAGTCTGTAATTATAGCTCTAGATTTACAAAGTGCTTCTATATAATAAGTGGAGTTTTTAAAAAATCGATAATGAGTGTTGAAACAAGGAAGTGGTCATAATATTATGACCTAAAATTAATGTAGAACACTCACAATAGATCACTTATAATACATTGGACTGTTGCTTTAATTTAGATACTTAAGCAGAACTCTGTTTAGATTCAGGTTTTTGTGCCAGAGGACATGACATTAGTCTCGTATTCAGATTTGGAGCTCTGAATGGAAGGACTGACTGTGAGCAGAAGTCACGCAAATGCTTTTATAAGGCTTTGAGACAAATGTAAGGATAAATGTCAGTTTAAATAGCGGATTAATTAGGTTTTATTTAGGATTTTCTTTAGGACACATGAGAAGGGTAGTGGAACATACCAGTCGTGCAGTGTAAACTCTTGCCTCTAAAGGCAATTAAAAGACTAATGATCTGAGGGAGTATCCCATCTCTCTCTCTAAAATGTGGTGGCAGCTCTTTCTCATTACTCGATTCACTCCATAGATGTAGTGTTTTGTTTTTATATTATCATCAACTATGTTATAATAGCATAAGTAATTGGGTTTTTTTCGGTAGCCTAAACAATCTATAGATCAGAGAAATGATGATGATTTGTTTTGAAAAAAAGCAAATGAAAGTACTGTACTTATGAGCTCAAAAAAACGTGTTAGTCACACATTAGTCCACTTGCTACATATATGACCGAATTAGTGTCCTGTCAGCAAAAACAACAAATGGTTATATTCAGTGATGTCACCCCACAGCAGTTGAGCCCTGCCCATTCACACTAAATTTATCTAAAATCTAGCACACAGGCAATTTACCTATGTACCTATGTCTAATAAAGAGAAGGTGGGAATGTTAATTCAGATTTTTTTTATATGAATTTGAGTATGTTTCTGTTTTTTAATCATACAAATATTAATTAGATCTTTTATTTTGTATAACTTCATTGTAATTTTGCAGTATGTACCAATGTAGTATTATACAAATACACTTTTACTTTTTCAGTATTTTTCATAAATCGCACTGAATTTCTAAAAAAGAAAGAAAGGGAAAAAGTCCACTGCAAAATCATTTATAGCCACATAAGCAATTAGATTAGATTAAATAAAATTGTATTGACATTGTGCAGAGTACAGGTACGTACCCATTGCTGTAGTAACTATGACATGTGGAGTATTAAGAAATGTATAATATAATAATATAATCATCTATATAAACAATTTACATATACATCTATATAAATACTAAAAAATTTAAAATGTATAAAGTACAAAAAATGTATAAAGTACAAAAATAAGCAGTCAAAATACTAAAATGCCATACTGTAATATTAGATTCACAATAGCGCTCCATCACGCAGAATACATTTTTGAAGCCTTAGTGTATAATATGTGTTATTATCTCGTTAGATAAACAGCCCATAGCTTTTTCATCTGTAAAACATTGATATCTGTAGGACCGTTTGGTGTGTTAGTTGTGCACATCCTCAGAAATGAACAGTACACATGCACAAAGTGTACATTAATGGTAGTGGACATGCACATCAAAGTGGGGATAGTTTTGAGCACCATAGACGCATACCCGCCATTGCCACATCTTTGATTTAGCAGCCTTTATTTTTATTATAATCAAATTATTCTCCTCAAGTATACCTTGTTTGCATTATGTAAATCCAAATGTTCTTTGTGGTTAATGTTCCCTGGTCTGCTATCAGTAGCACATAGAGCACATGGGTAAACGTAAGGGTACAGCCACTATGCAGCCTGTTGTCTATGCGTACACATGGCCAGTTTCACATATAACCATAGCATTAGATATGCTTAGATTTATGCTTGTTGGATGTTCACCCAGGTTTGCTTATCATCTTTATTTTTCCCATGCAGTACATAAACGCAGACCATACATTTGACACATCATTAATTTATTTATTTTCTTTTTTCACTGTATTCGTTTTTTTTTTTTATTGTTATAGTGCTTAACCCCTTAGAGAGCACAGTTGGTCTTGCTCTCTCTCTGGGTGGGTAGATGGCACTCTTTCTCCTCATCACTCCAAAGGGTGATGTCGACCAGCTCAAGGCGTCTGTGAGTTGATGTATCGGAACCGAGTCACTGCGCTTTCCTCCGAGTGCACCGTGATGCTGCTCGGCAATGCTGCATCAGCAGCAGTTCAAAAAGAGTCGGGGATTGGCTTTACATAGGGGTAATGGGGGATATACAGCTGGCTAGCAGGTGAATGGGTAGAACAACTGGCCAGAAAAATTGAAATAAAAAATATAAAATAAATAAGTAAATAAATAGTTGCTAGTCAAAGTCTTGTGTTTTAGTAAGCTTTAAGCTCTTAATACTCTAACATTGATCTTAAACACTGCATTTGATAAATACAGTTGATTACCTAAAACGGTTAACACTAAAAATAATGGAACACTAACAGATGCAGATTACTACACTGTAAAACAAGACTTTGTACAACATTTCCCTAAATGTTTTCATGCTGACTGTGCTTAAAATGTGTATTTTAAGTTCAATCAGCTTGAATTAGTTAGGTTGTATTGTTTTACAATCTAGATAGAAGCCAAAGTGTAAATGCTTAATTTAAACTGGATTGTTCCTTTATCCTTTATGTCTGAGCTAGAGAGGATGTAGATGATGAAGATGATGATAATGATGTATCCCCACCGGTGACTGTAATTAACCTCTCCTGCTCTCTATTTCTCTCTTCTGCTCCAGTGAGTTCCTCCTCCCAGACTACCTGAGCCACATGCAGGAGGAGGAGGAGAGCCTGGCCCACTTTGAAATGACCGAGCAGGCCTTTGAAACCGCAGCCAGTGCCAACGCCTCTTCCTCCTCCTCCTCTTCCTCAGTCCAAACGCCCGTCATCTCCCAGGTCTCCTCCACCATGAACTACGACCCCCTGCCCCCGGTGCCCCCACCCCACAACCCGGGCTCCAGAGCGGCTCACGGGGGAGAGGCGGAGGGCGAGGGGACACCGGCGGAGCCGCCGAAGACCACCGCCGCTCTCACCTCTCTGCCCGAGCCCGAAGAAGGCGAGAGAGAGAAAGAAGTGGAGGGGCGAAAGCAGAAGAAAGCGCTTGTGTCCATTACAATCGAGTGAAGGAGGTGAAGAAGGGGTATTCTTCAGTTTTTGTTTTTTTTTTCTTTTCTTTTGCATTTTTTTGGGTCATTCGTGTTACAGTCAAGCAAGCAAATGCAACAAGAAAAGTGAACACTGGTCCCTACGTGTGGAATGCTATTCGGAATACTGCTTCGAACATCTTGTCGCTGACTTTTTAGACGCTTCAAAGTTCAGTCGTGAATCATTCTTCAGAGAAATGTGAATGTTCTTCCCTTCATTTCACCTGGAATATGAACATGAGAAGTTTTATGTTTGAAGATTTGTTCTGAAGTTCAGTTTAAACTTGAAACGTTCGAGGATGGACGTTGATTTTAAGGACGTTGTGTCTGTTTTGTTTTATTTTACCCCATATCTGTTGTATTATCAGATTATCTATATATATATAAAATATGCTATGATCCTCATTCGAGGCTATCTAACAAAGGAATCAAAGTGTGTGCAAAAGCTGTGAGATGATGAACCACGCCTACTGAGGTGACGCCTTAGCCTTACGCAGTCGAACTGGGTCGTACTGGATAACGAGTGAATGAGCAGGTTGATCTGTCTTGGGTCTGTTTTATGGCTTATTGTGTCTTGCCTCCTCTCCCCTGCTCCTCAATCCAAGGTTTGTTTAGTCTCGCACAGCAGAGCCAGCAGAGCGCCTCAACCGTAGCAAGCCTCTATCCTTGGCCTACAGATGGAAGTTCTTACAAATGTGAAGCGACTGTGTTACTACTTCATCTGCATTCTTTTGCAGCAACAGAAATGCATGTGGGAGTCCAATAATGACGTGCTGTGCGGCCACCGCTAAACCAGATTTAGTAAAGCAACCTCAGACTCCTTTTAAGGAATCCTGTGCCAGCTGTTCAGTGAGCGAGTGAGCTTTGGAGAGTTGCATTCAGGGAGTGGAGTATAAAGTTAACCCCTTAAACTGAGTTATTTTTATTATTATAAGGTATGGATGTACTGATTTCTTGAAAACTATTTGAGACAGTATTATTTCCCTTTATGTATGTCTCGCTCACATTTTGCAGGCAAAAACAAACATGTAAAACACAGTAGCACATTTAAAGTAGTTCCTGTCAGCCAAAATAATATGCAATATAAATAATATTTGCTCCATAATGGGTCCAAAATACTAAAACATTTACAGTCACATTATATACAGCTTTTAAAAAAATTAAAAGAGCACTTTAGTTTCTAATTCAGTTCCTCTGATTTTGCTATTTATATTAGTAAAATTAAAATAGTTGTTTTATTCTATAAACTACCGACATAATTTCATAAGTTCAGAACTCAATATTTGATGTAATAACTCTTCTACCCCAGTCTTACACACTGCTTTTGGATATCTTCATTTCACTCCTGGTGCAAAAATTTAAGCAGTTCAGCTTGGTCTGATAGCTTGGGATCATCTTCCTCTTGATTATATTCCAGAGGTTTTTAATTTGGTAAAATCATAGAAGCTCATCATTTTTAAGTGGTCTCTTATTTTTTTCCAGAGCTGTATTTGAAGTGACTGTGTTTTGCTCAAGTAGAATTGGTGAAGTGTGCTTTGTTTGCGCATGGATCATCTAAAAATAATAATAAAAATATTATTCGTAGTTATTAGTAATTATTGCTAGTTTGGACCATAAATTGGCTTTGGTTAGGGTTTAAAAGTAGCTTATCATGCACAAACTAATCAAACCCTTTCTACAAACTACATTCTACATTCTCACACAGTTTTAATTCCCTCGTGCATATAGTCATGGACTAGACGCTTAACTATGGTTGTCATAGTTACTCACAAAATCAAACTATTAATTGATTTAGATTTGCAATCTAGATTAAACAGATAATATATTATATTTAAATAAAAATATAAATAAAAGCTATTATCAGCATTCACAATAAATATCAGTGATTGAGTTTATGTCCATATGTTCACAAAAAAAGAGAAACAGCCTCCACCATGTTTGACAGATGATGTGTTTTACTATTATTATAACCTATCCTACCCACCAAAAGCCCAGGAAAGCTAAAATCCAAAAAATATGTCTATTCTAGTAGTCCTGTCATGATAACTTTTTTGTGTGTTTTTGGATGATATAATTTATTAAAAATATTTCTGTTAGAATATATTTTTGTCACTCTAAGACCATTTTATGACCCTTTTTTTTTATTAATCAGCAGAAATAATTGTGATTATGTCCATATATTGTTAATATGAGAGATTAATAATGTAATTATTGTAACAGGTCTAACCTCTTGAAACTATTATAAGCATGGGAAAGTGTGGCCTCTCCCACAAGCATTTGTAGAGTATAAGGGGTTAATTCTCCACTCCCTTGTTCATTTTCTGCTGTATATATATATATATATATATATATATATATATATATATATATATATATATATATATATCATGCTGCTAAAGTTTGTCAGCTGTGCCTCGTGTCCGTGTTTGAGAACGCTATGCTACTGCATTGGGTTAATCAGTACGCTACATAATAGCACAGGTTTAATTAACCTGTTAAAAGGTCTTTGTTGCTTTGTTGCGCTTTCCTCATTTCCACAAAGTTATGGAATTGTTCTCAATAACTATATAGTATACTTTTTTTTTTTTTAATACCTGTGACTCCATAGGAAAGTACGAGGCAATTCTGAGAATATTAGGATTTGTCAAATATGTAAACAGCACTTGCTCAATCTGGACATTCTACAAGCACACTGTTTCATTTAGAATGTGTGTAAATATGTGTGTGTGTGTGTGTGTGTGTGCGCATGTGTGTGTGTGTTTTCCCCCTTGTTGTATTTGACATTGCACAGGGCAATCATTTGGCCAGAAGCGGCTCCATTCCAATGTGATGTTTTCAACTGAACAATTAGTTTTCTTCTTTTATTTTTATTTTTTTATTTTTCTTCACTATGTGACATTGTGCAATATCCAAACTTCTGTAGATGACACCCTTGTTTTTCAGAACTTGCCTGAAAAATGTGAAAGTTTCTTTTTTATATATATATATACATACATATCTATATATATATATATATAGATATATATTGCAAATGACAGTGAATATTACGACTGATAGTCAGCAGGAGGTTGTTGAGCACATGTTGATGGACTTTGCAACAACCCCACTCAAACCCCTGAAAGATCAGTTTCATTAATTAATGCTATTTAATTAGCTCTGCACTTAAAAATAATAATAAGAAGAAGATCAAGAAGGTAGTTTATAAGAAAAGACCCCGACCAATCGAAAGGAAGCTGAAGACAGGACGGGATATATCGGGGTATTGGCATGTGATGTCTCCGTTGTTCATGTTTTGAGTCAGTATATGTACTGCACACACACATACAATATGCACAGTATATCCAGTATACGATAACCACACCCTCCCCCTATCCCACCCTTCCTTTTCTCCTTTCCCATCTGGACTGCTGTGGTCAACCGAAGAACCCAGTGTCTCACAGAGTCTTGAGAGTTTTTGTAATTGTGTTTTTCTGTTTTTTTTTCCCCACCCAGAACACAATATTGCCTTTCTGTGGTACCTGCATGTGATCCCGAGTACAAAAGAAATCCGAGCAGAAATCAATATAGCATGGGTTGATTTTTCTTTGTTGGATGTTGTTTCAGATGTGTGTGGAACTGCAGTTTTTATGTACACTATTCAATCTTCTGTGTCCGATGTTTTAACAGAGCGAAAAACTTGGTGTTTTGATGGTCATGCCGCTTTTTTCTGATCCTGCAATTATTATTATGACGATATTATTAGTCACCTTAACAGTGTGAATTTTGTACATTTCTTATACAGACGTGAGCGTGAATTGTTCTTTGACTTGAGCCTTGTAGTGTCCGCTTTTGTGACAATGTCTTAATGGTATTTACTCTGAATTTCTGTTCATCGGTTCGTTTGTTTCTTTCCTCGTGTTTAGTTCTATTCATATCTTGTGCCTTTGTATATTGAATCTGTAGTATATTTTAATGGTTAAAAAAATCATACATTGATATGAATTCATACCATTTTGTAGACAGAATGCTGGTAGACTTCTTCTAATGTAGCTAGTAATCTAAAATATTTTTGGAAGTGCTATACTATGGTTTTAATATATGTGTGCTTGTTGTTTATTTTGATAATGACAAAATGTACCTTTATTGTTTTGTATCTTCTCAGTGGTCCTTATTATGCCAATGCAGATTTGCTGAATGATGTTTTGTAAAGACAAGTTACGATTGAAAGTAAATGGTTACAGCCTAACACTCCAAATGTGGCCTCACTGAGTATTATATTCACTTATATTCTATGAGCTCCCCACTCGACTACTGCTCTGGTAAAAATTTGTACCACTTTAGTTTCTCTGATTTTGCTGTCTATAGGTATATATTTGAGTAAAATGAACATTGTTGTTTTATTCTATAAACTACGGACAACATCTCCCACATTCTCCCCAATTCCAAATATAAATATTGTCATTTAGAGTATTTATTAGCCGAAAATGAGAAATAGCTGACATAACAGAGCTTTCAGACCTCAAGTAATGCAAAGAAAACAAGTTCATATTTATAAAGTTTTAAGAGTTCAGAAATCAATATTTGGTGGAATAACCCTGGTTTTTATTCACAGTTTTTATTGGAATGTTCTCCTCCACTAGTCTTACACACTGCTTTTGGATAACTTTATGCCACTTCTGGTGCACAAACTTAAAGCTGTATACGCTTATACATACATATGCATATATATATATATATATATATATATATATATATATATATATATATATATATATATATAAAATGTTGGTTTTATTGTTTTATTGGGAATGGGAATATATCACAAAACGGCAGTGGGTAACGGGGCCAGGCTAGCACAGTTTGCTGATTTCCCTGTTCAAACAGACCTGTCTATTAGCATGCACTTTAAATCATGATATTCTTGAATTGGAATCCAGCCTCCAGGACCGTAAATGGCTCACCTTCAACTAGAAGAAGAGTTGAGAAGTTTGAGAAGTGTTGCTATAGGTACATTAATCCTGCTTTTCTCCACAGAATGCTAACTGCTGCAAGAATTTGTTTTGGTAAAGGAATCATTCGATGGTCAATTTCACCTATAAGTTTTATGCCGTCTTGCTCGCACAGTGCAGTGTTGGGTGGTCGTCGTCTTGTTTTTTGGGGAGGGGCTTAGTTTTCGCTGGGTGAGACTAACATTACAATACATCAATACGCCTTTACATAGAATGAGTTGTGCATTGCTATATTAATGTGTACATGTGTGATATATATAAGCTTCAAAAAATCTTCAAACAATCTTAAACCTCCAATCTTCCCACATTCCTGAGAAAAGTTTTTTTTGGCTAATTAAGCCAGTGGTGGTGTTGCTGCAACCAAAGGCACGTTTTTCTTGAATCTGCTGAACTGCACCAAAAATCCAGCCCTCCCTGACCAGAAGCTGTTCAGAACATGAAATATTGTGCATCACCTTTGGCCTGTAATGGAATCCTAATGTACAAACGATGCGTGACCGGTAGTTTTCTGGGCGTCTGAACGTGCAGGAGTAATTGCACGTGGGTTCATGTCTAGGACACGCACTGCCGGTCAGACTGTAAGAGACCCGACATGAAAATGCTGAGCGCAGGCTGGCCAGCTGCACAAACAGATGATGAGGGAAAAACGTATGCTCGTGCTTTAGCTTTAGGTTTGCCTTGGCTTTCTAGATAAGGTCTGAAAGTGTGTAGCGCTGTGTTGGTCGCAGACTCGAAGCACCTGCTAGTGATTTTGTGTCCTCTGGCTCGTGACCCACGTCAGAGAGCTGAGATGGAAGGGAAGGAGGAGGGTGGCACGCTCAGAAATTAGGTCAACGCCACAAAAAGTGGGTCACAATTAGAATCAGATGATGTGTCGGGCTATATTAGGGAAATTAATGACCGTGACTTAGTGTAGCTGATACCATCTATCATGGATTAAGATGGAAATTGAGGCATTTTTAAAGCTATTGAAACATTAAAAAGGTCAGATATCTCATTTTAATGGTTTTATACCAACGCTTGAGGACGAATATTTCCATCGTCTCCCAGAATCAAGACACTGTTTTTTGCTGATAGACTGGGGTTTTTTTGAGAACACAGCCCTAAGACATCCAGATCGATGCTGAAGTCTGGCAAAAACAAAACTTCACACTTTTCTGGCATTTTTATGTTTATTTAAGATTTTCAAAGTGCTTAAATTCAAAGACTAAAAAAAGACATTAGAACACTAAAGGAAAAAGAAATTAAACCATATCATATTTAAAAGAATGGTTGACAGTATTTACTGAATTCGAGACAATTTGAGGGAATGCCATTCAAGCTGCACTCTGCCGGTAGGGTTGCCAAACGTCCCGTAAAATTCGGAATCATTTTTATTTGGCAATTCAATATTGCATCGTTTGTTGAACCAATACCGAACACGATATGTTTTATATTTCCATAAAAGCCCAATACACACGTCTGTCACACACACACACACATCAACACTAAATCTAACAATAATGACAAACAATAAAAAGAGTCCCTATAGTTATACACTTAAAAAGTTACATTAAGTTCATAATTTATTTAGTTTATATTTGTAAACGTTATTATTGCACATTCCACACAAACAGATTCAATGTAATATTAAATTTACTGCACTATATAATAGAATGTGTTCTTTGTTAATCAAGCATTTCAAGTTTAAAGTTAAGTTAATTGTCTTGATAGCTGTGCTGCGGGCACCACCACCCCGGGAGAGGAGGAGAGAGAGGTCTTGGCCCAGAGGAGCTGTGGTGGGTCTACCTTATTTTTGTTTCTGACAGGGTATTTTTATTTGTAGCTGGGTTGTGAGGGCAAATCCCACTAGATGTTGTCAGACCACAATTTTTTTTTTTATTAGTAAATAGAGCATCAAATCTGTCCTGCTGTTGGGTTAAGGTCCTGTTCTCCTGATATCTTCTCTATGCTATTAAGACTGTACTTCTAGACACAGCAAACCTGATTGCGTATGCTTCCTAATTGGACGGGTTGAAATCACCTTTGGCCTGTTATGGAAGCCTAATAAATGCAGCATTTTTAGTGTCAGAAGTGTGCTTGTTTATACATGTGCTTTGGCTTCAGGACTGGAATAGCTAATAATAATAAGTAATGGAACTTATAATCATCCATCAGGATAGCACAGTGGAAACTTGTAAGTCTCAAAGCGCATGAGAGTGTTAAGTAATCGGAAATAGACTTGTTTTCATGACTTGAGACACTGTATGACGTACTGTTATCTATAAAAATGGACACAAGCACAAAACAAACCGTTGTTATATTTGTGCGTTTATATCCAAACAAGGGGCTTTTATCCTTGGCTAGGAGTCTACGAGAGCATAATTAGCCTCACCCGCTTTGGGTGGGTAGGACAATCCTTTCTTACCACTCATCATCCAGCAAGATGCTTGCCAACTCTGCTGCCTGCATCTGTTAGCTGACATAATAGATTTTTTTTGCATTTGTGGCTGTTTAAAAAAAAGGAGCCTAATGTGTCTGTGTTTGTGTGTTTTGGAGCTACTATCTGCTAAACCTTACTCTATAGCTTGGGTGGCACTGTGTGATTGCAGTCATGGCATGGTTATATATATATATATATATATATATATATATATATATATATATATATATATATACTGCTCAAAAAAATAAAGGGAACACTCAAATAACACAATATAACTCCAAGTAAATCAAACTTCTGTGAAATTAAACTGTCCACTTAGGAAGCAACACTGATTGACAATCAATTTCACCTGCTGTTGTGCAAATGGAATAGACAACAGGTGGAAATTATTGGCAATTAGCAAGACACACTCAATAAAGGAGTGGTTCTGCAGGTGGGGACCACAGACCACTTCTCAGAACCTATGCTGTCTGGCTGATGTTTTGGTCAGTTTTGAATGTTGGTGGTGCTTTCACACTCGTGGTAGCATGAGACGGACTCTACAACCCCCACAAGTGGCTCAGGTAGTGCAGCTCATCCAGGATGGCACATCAATGCGAGCTGTGGCAAGAAGGTTTGCTGTGTCTGTCAGCGTAGTGTCCAGAGGCTGGAGGCGCTACCAGGGGACAGGCCAGTACACCAGGAGACGTGGAGGAGGCCGTAGGAGGGCAACAACCCAGCAGCAGGACCGCTACCTCCGCCTTTGTGCAAGAAGGAACAGGAGGAGCACTGCCAGAGCCCTGCAAAATGACCTCCAGCAGGCCACAAATGTGCATGTGTCTGCACAAACAGTTAGAAACCGACTCCATGAGGATGGTATGAGGGCCCGACGTCCACAGATGGGGGTTGTGCTCACAGCCCAACACCGTGCAGGACGCTTGGCATTTGCCAGAGAACACCAGGATTGGCAAATTCGCCACTGGCGCCTTGTGCTCTTCACAGATGAAAGCAGGTTCACACTGAGCACATGACAGACGTGACAGAGTCTGGAGACGCCGTGGAGAGCGGTCTGCTGCCTGCAACATCCTTCAGCATGACCGGTTTGGCAGTGGGTCAGTAATGGTGTGGGGTGGCATTTCTTTGGAGGGCCGCACAGCCCTCCATGTGCTCACCAGAGGTAGCCTGACTGCCATTAGGTACCGAGATGAGATCCTCAGACCCCCTGTGAGACCATATGCTGGTGCGGTTGGCCCTGGGTTCCTCCTAATGCAGGATAATGCTAGACCTCATGTGGCTGGAGTGTGTCAGCAGTTCCTGCAAGATGAAGGCATTGAAGCTATGGACTGGCCCGCCCGTTCCCCAGACCTGAATCCGATTGAGCACATCTGGGACATCATGTCTCGCTCCATCCACCAACGTCACGTTGCACCACAGACTGTCCAGGAGTTGGCGGATGCTTTAGTCCAGGTCTGGGAGGAGATCCCTCAGGAGACCATCCGCCACCTCATCAGGAGCATGCCCAGGCGTTGTAGGGAGGTCATACAGGCACGTGGAGGCCACACACAATACTGAGCCTCATTTTGACTTGTTTTAAGGACATTACATTAAAGTTGGATCAGCCTGTAGTGTGTTTTTTCACTTTAATTTTGTGTGTGGCTCCAAATCCAGGCCTCCATTGGTTAATAAATTTCATTTCCATTGATGATTTTTGTGTGATTTTGTTGTCAGCACATTCAACTTTGTACAGAACAAAGTATTCAATGAGAATATTTCATTCATTCAGATCTAGGATGTGTTATTTGAGTGTTCCCTTTATTTTTTGAGCAGTGTATATACAGTCATATGAAAAAGTTTGGGCACCCCTATTTATCTTAATCATTTTTAGTTGTAAATATTTGGGTGTTTGCAACAGCCATTTCAGTTTGATATATCTAATAACTGATGGACACAGTAATATTTCAGGTTTGAAATGAGGTTTATTGTACTAACAGAAAATGTGCAATATGCATTAAACCAAAATTTGACCGGTGCAAAAGTATGGGCACCCTTATCATTTTATTGATTTGAAAACTCCTAACTACTTTTTACTGACTTACTGAAGCACAAAATTGGTTTGGTAACCTCATTGAGCTTTGAACTTCATAGCCAGGTGTATCCAATCATGAGAAAAGGTATTTAAGGTGGCCAATTGCAAGTTGTTCTCCTATTTGAATCTCCTCTGAAGAGTGGCATCATGGGCTCATCAAAACAACTCTCAAATGATCTAAAAACAAAGATTGTTCAACATAGTTGTTCAGGGGAAGGAGACAAAAAGTTGTCTCAGAGATTTAACCTGTCAGTTTCCACTGTGAGAAACATAGTAAGGAAATAGAGTGATGCGAAAGAAGCCATTTCTGCAAGCACGCCACAAACAGAGTCGCCTGAGGTGTGCAGAAATGGCATCTTTCGCATCACTCTCCCATACAGCTTCTCCTTGTAAAAAGTGTGCTGTATTGTTGACCGATGCACAGTGACACCATCTGCAGCAAGATGATGCTGCAGCTCTTTGGAGGTGGTCTGTGGATTGTCCTTGTCTGTTCTCACCATTCTTCTTCTCTGCCTTTCTGATATTTTTCTTGGCCTGCCACTTCTAGGCTTAACAAGAACTGTCCCTGTGCTCTTCCATTTCCTTACTATGTTCCTCACAGTGGAAACTGACAGGTTAAATCTCTGAGACAACTTTTTGTATCCTTCCCCTGAACAACTATGTTGAACAATCTTTGATTTTAGATCATTTGAGAGTTGTTTTGATGAGTCCATGATGCCACTCTTCAGAGGAGATTCAAATAGGAGAACAACTTGCAGTTGGCCACCTTAAATACCTTTTCTCATGATTGGATACACCTGGCTATGAAGCTCAAAGCTCAATGAGGTTACCAAACCAATTTTGTGCTTCAGTAAAAAGTCAGTTAAAAGTAGTTAGGAGTATCTGTCCTTAAAAAGTCTTAAATTAGATTAAATTAGAATCCTGGTAATTAAGGTCTTAAAATGTCTTAAATTTACTGGAAATTTGCTCTAGGTATTAAATGTTGTTTAATGCCAGTGTGAAAACACAGTGGCCCACCATGAACATCTAATCGGGGGAGAGAACTATCATCAGTGGAGAGCTAGCTAAAATTAATAGAGAGCTAGCTAGCATACTAACATCAGCAGCAAGCTCGCTATGTTACCGAGGAGAGAACTAAGGTTAGCGGAGAGCTAGCTATCATTAGCAGCAAGCTAGCTACGTTACAGAGGAAAGAACTAAGGTTAGCGGAGAGCTAGCTATCATTAGCAGCAAGCTAGCTACGTTACAGAGGAGAGAACTAAGGTTAGCGAAGAGCTAGCAAACATTAGTGGCAAGCTAGCTAACATACTGTCCTTACTGGTGAGTTAGCTAAGCTACCGGCAAGAGAACTAGGTGGAGGTTTCCAATACATAAAATGTTCTCCCAAAGAAATTATGACTATATTTTGGGGTCTTAAATTAGATTTAACAAGGTCTTAACATGATCTTAAAAAACATAAAATTTGACTTGTTTTATTCTATAACCTACAGACAACATTTATCCAAAATTCCAAATAAAAATATTGTCGTTTAGAGCATTTATTTGCAGAAAATGAGAAATGGCTGAAATAACAAAAAAGATGCAGAGCTTTCAGACCTCAAATAATGCAAAGAAAACAAATTCATATTCATAATGTTTTTAGAGTTCAGAAATCAATATTTGGTGGAATAACCCTGGTTTTTAATCACAGTTTTCCTGCATCTTGGCATGTTCTCCTCCACCAGTCTTACACACTGCTTTTAGACAACTTTATGCCACTCCTTATACAAAAATTCAAGCAGTTCAGCTTGGTTTGATGGCTTGTGATCATCCATCTTCCTCTTGATTATATTCCAGAGGTTTTCAATTTGGTCAAATTAAAGAAACTCGTCATTTTTAAGTGGTCTCTTTATTTATTTTTTTTAAAGCTGTATATATAAGAGGGAGTATGATTTATCATTCTCGAAAAACAAGACAATGTTCCTTCACATACTGCTGCTGTCTCAAGAGCTGGTAAGAGTTGGGAACTTTATCGGCACTCACTGGACTGACCTACAGAAGGAACAATGGGAAAGCTCTTATATGAGCTCATACATTCATTCTCTTGAAGCAAATTTCCAAAAGTTTCCAATGTTATTGGGAGTTGTAGCCACTTTGCCAACGTCTGGAACAAGACCCAAGCTGTCACCCTCAGCTGAGAGAAAATTGGACTGGATGAACAAGAACAACCCAAGAACCACCCAGACTCACAAGTCTCCCATGAGCTGGAAAACGCCTGTGTTACCATATAGTCTATAGTCAGGCACGTTTTTTCACCATAGACTGAGAGACTGGTGTCCAGGAAAGAAGCTCCTTCTCCAAAACTGACACTTTTGAGCTTGACTTAAGTTTGCTGCTGAACTCATGGACAAAGAAAAGACATCTGGAGCTGCAGTTTTAAGCTCTGATTAAACAAAGATTGTTTGGTCACAATGAGCAGAGGTATGTGTAAAGGTGTGGCATTCAACATGTGCTAGCATCATTCAGAAGAGTTCACCTTTAAGGTGACATCATGTTAAAAAAAAATGCATGGCCACGACTTATTAAGGCACTGGAATGAGATCCTAAGGTGTGGCCACAACTTATTAAGGCATAGGAACAAGAACCTAATGCGAATTAATGGGACCCTAATGCATGGGTACACGTTAATGAAATCATAGCCATTAAGGTCCTTTTGTTTCACAGCTAACAAGGGGTTGTGCTCAATATGTCTGTGTAAGGAAGGTAAACAGATGTGCATACTGTCTGCGTCTGAGCCAATCAGCTTTTAGTATGAGTATTACGCTTCTTTTATTTAGAATAGCACCATGTTTCACTGCAAGAGACTCCAAAATATTGCCATCATTCATTCAGAGATGAAAATAAAAAGTAACCAATTCACTCTCCGTTTTCTCACAAAAGATTATCCTTGAGGGACCAGGAGATCGCTGGTTTGAATCCTGTTAATGTAGCTTGCCATCAGCTGCCGGAGCCCTGAGAGAGCACAAGTGGTCTTGTTCTTCCTGGGAGGGTAGATGGCACTCTCTCCCCACATCACTCTAAAGGGTGATGTTGATCAGCACAAGGCTGCATCTGTGAGCTGATGTATCAGAACCGAGTCACTGCACTTTTCTTCAGAGCTGCTGTGATGCTATGACTTCACATGTATCAGAGTAGGCATGTGCTAGTCTTCACTACCTCTTGGTGTTGGGGCATCACTAGTGATAGAGGGGATCCCTAATGAATGGGGTTGGTAATTGGCCTGGTTAATTAAGGAGAACATAGGATGAAAATAAATAAAAATAAAATATTATCTTTGCATTGGAGCTTTGATGCAATATTTAGTCTTCATTGACATTCGTTAACAGAAAAGCCACTTTTATTATTCTCTGGCTACAACTTATCTTGTATATCTCATTATTATTCCATTCCCATGCATAACTAAGTAGTGGTCACAACTTAATTATCTTATTCCCTTACCTTAATAAGTCATTGCCACGCCTTAGGATCTTGTTCTCAAGCCTTAATAAGTCGTGGTCACACATTTGTCACCTTAGGGGCTCATTAGTTTTTACTGCCATTGCATCTGGTACACTGCAGAAGTGGCTGAAGTAATGAAGATGGATATTGTCTCAGAATTCTTTAGCAGAACCTTAAAAACTTCAGCTAGATGGTTGAACTATAGGCCAATTGGGTGTTTCAATACAATGATGATTATGGGATGGATAAAGGTCCATGATGAGTGTATGTTAAACTTCCAAGCAACAACTGTATCCAGAACAGATTCCTTTGTGAGCACAGCCTCAAAAAACCCCACTCTCACTCCCCCTCAGCTAATGATTAAGTGTTCAGGAATTTGAGATTGACACCCAAAGATGGATTCTGTCAAATTGATGAGCCTGAGGAATGCAGTGCTGATTTACAGGGTACTGCATCTCATGACTGATAACCATATACATATTTTTACACTCACTCATTCACTCAAGGAATCAACCAACAGGAATAAAACTTGGCGGGTGGTTTATCGTCTCATGTCACATGTTTAGAAGGCCTGGTGTCATGGTGTGGGGTGCAGTTGTGTACAATGCTATGGACTATGAAAGCCCAACATTACATTAATTAGCTCCTGCAACCTGTGGACCTACGTCTCTGAACATACACTCTGGTGAGCTATTCCAACAGAACAATGCTTGTCCACATACAGCAGTTTGTCTCAAGAACTGGTTATGCCAGCCGCATCACCAGACCTATCTCAGATTTAAAATGTGGGATGCCCTTAATGCAAGGTGCAAAAACTGCATTAATAAACAGTGGATTAGTCCAAAGGACTTGATAATAAAACACAATGGACCAACACCAGCAGATGACATGTCTCTCCAAACCATCACTGATCGTCAGTAAATTTTACATTTCATTTGGAGATCAAGGGAGCAGAGTCTGGAGGAAGAGTGGAGAAACTGCTTGAGGTCTAGTGTGAAGTTTCCACAATCAGTGATGGTTTGGAGAGACATGTCAACTACGGGTGTTGATCCACTGTGTTATATCAAGTCCAAAGTCAGTGCAGTGTTTTCCCAGAAAATACAATTACAAAATACAATAACAATTGGTCTTATATAATCTAATTTTCTGAGACACTGATTTTTGGGTTTTCATTTTTCAATTGAAAACCTCTGGAATATAATCAAGAGGAAGATGGATGATCACAAGCCATCAAAACAAGCTGAACTGCTTGAATTTTTGCACCAGGAGTGGCATAAAGTTATCCAAAAGCAGTGTGTAAGACTGGTGGAGGAGAACATGCAAAAATGCATAAAAACAATGATTAAAACCAGGGTTATTCCACCAAATATTGATTTCTCAACTGCAAATAAATGCTCTAAATGACAATATATTTATTTGTAATTTGGGAGAAATGTCTGTAGTTTATAGAATAAAACAACAGTATAAATAGCAAAATCAGAATCAGAAACTGAAGGGATCTCATTTTTTTTCTCATTTTGTTCACATGTTTCACATTTTGAAATTAATTTTGATATTCTAATGATATGAAATTTTTTGATTTGCAAAAACTTTTCAAATTGCAGCAAACTTTAGGACTTAAGCTTAGTAGTAGACAATATTTTCCTTTCGATGCAAAATCTCCATTTAAAATACTGTGTAGTCCAAGATTAGACTTAAACATGTCTGGGAAACTCCTCCTCTTAAGTGTTCAAGTGCTTTCCACTTCTCAACTTCCAATTCCATCAGATTTAAGAGGAGCTAATTGGCTGGAGACTGTTTGTGGTGGCCTAGGAGAGAGCACAGCAGGTTACCACAGTTTGTTCCATGCATAGAAAACATATTTGGTCCAGTAGGTTTTGTTCTGCTTTACTTGAATGGAGCAGGTTTCCATTATCATCCGTTTTAACATCTCCTCGTGCATCTGCAAAGACTTCACGAGCAGTTTGTGGTTCTGCAGGTTCAAAAGGCCCAGGCACAGGCTGTACCGCCTTCGGTACACTCTGACCACCATAGTCGCCTCTGTTGTGTAATGTTCCAGCCCAAAAAGCTGCTGAATAAGCATTTCCACAGGTTCTCCTGCCACGCTGACTGCTGCTTTTAACAGGGCCTCCTCAACACCTTGATTAATTTACCGCGCTTGTTTGTCGACAACAGTCTGAAGCAGCCTCCGAGTCTGCTAGAAACATCCAATAAAAGTTCCAGGATAGGGGCCAATGAAATCATGTCTTCTATCAAACAAGGCCCTATTAAACGGAGCAGACTCACGAGCAGATGTACGCAAGTCACCGTAACCGCTGGATACTCTCCATATGTGTTCCGTTTGATTCTGGCACACATCTCTGTCTTGTTAAAAGCTCTAGATAATCATGAGACACACACAACCTTACGATCTGCTGCCCTAGTTAGCGGCTCAGGTCGTAATTCATCTAATTGAGCTGATAAAGTTCTCCAAAAAGCCCAGGAGGCCTTAGAATAACATATCCCACAAGACAAGTGTCTTACAAGCAGCATTCCTGCAGTGATTCCTCGCTCCTAAATTGTTGGGGTGACGTACACCCCGATATTCTGCAGACAGATTTTCAGGAATGGTTTCCTCCAGGGATTTGATGAACGCCCTTCTACAGTCTGCAGTGTTCAAGTCCGTTTTCCCAAAATCAAGAAATGAAAGACTGTAAAAGTAGTTATGATTTGAGTAAAGAAGGACTGTCCAGAGGTTTTCAGTCCAACAAAAAAAACACCTGCAAAAGATGGAAATGGGCCTGATCAGGAATTTATTTCCACTCTCATCCAATCATTCTGGTCTTGGTGTCCATATACAGTAGAGTGCAAAGACCTTAAGGCAGTTTTTTTTATACATACATCGCATGTGGTGTGCCGTGTTGCTTCTGCTGTTTCCGTTATGATGAAGCTGGCCCTCATCGGGACCACCCCAGAAAAGGAAGAGAAAGAGTTTCCTCTGTTGCACAGGATAAGTTCATCAGAGATACCAACCCCAGAAACTGCAAGTTAACAGCTTAACCCCAGATTAGAATCATCTAGCTAAATCTAGCTTCACAGAGAAGAAAAAACTCAAATAGAGGAAGCGCTGCAGGAGTCACGGTTGTAAAGGCAAAAGGATAGGTGCTCCTGGGGAATGGGTGCAGTAGTCTGATAACGAAATAATGCACTGGGATCAGAGAAGGCTATGCCATCCATACACATTCACAAGAAAAATCCACAAGAGAAAAAAGTGAAGAGTTACCCAGAGCAAGGAAAGTCCCAGACACACTATCTTAGAAAAATTAATAAAAGCCTTAGTTGAAACATTACAAGTAGTAAAAAGTGCCAACGCATTGCTGCCTACTCAGGTCTTCATTGGGGCACAAAATGGGACCTCAGAACAAAACACATGGGAGTATATCTGCACACACAATGTAACTGCCCCCTACTAGACAAGAAGACAGAGGGGGAGGAGAAAAAATAATCACAAAAAAGGAGTAAAGTCAATATCTTCATTCAGACCTGGAAAATCCATGGCTTTAAAAGTATAAATCCAAAATGTTTTCCTCTGAAGTAACTTTCTTAAACTATTGCCCCCTCTAATCGATTTCGGAATGACCTCAGTTGCAATCGCTTGTAAAGTATTATTTTGATTTGTTTAAGTTACTACATGATTCCATATGTGTTCCTTTAAAGTCTGAATAACTTCAGTATTACTTTACAACAGAGGCGTGCAGACATAGACATCAGGTGTTGCTAAAGCACCACCAACTCTGCCCTTTATCAACCAAAGTGCCCTTTTGAAACTTCAGGTTTTTTTTGTTTTGTTTTTTTATATTATTATTATTAAGATTTTACTGAGGCCGGCTTGAAATGATCTTTTGAAAACCTGAGCGATTAAAAACGAGTGAAAACAGCTCAAACACACCCGACCTCTCTCTTCCTCTGTCACATGACCCCGCGTGGTCGCGCGCTGCAGCAGCAGTTCAGTTCAGCGAGTCTTCAGCACAGCACGCACGGCAACAGAGAGGCTTCTTCTCCCCCCATGTCCCACCAGCCAGGCAGTACACACATCAAGTAAAATTGTACCGTTTGCCCTCTAAACCCAAAGTGAAAACATTTTGTTGTGCAGTATAATGTCTCATACAGCACCAAACTACTAAGCATCTTTAGCCGACTGGTCATCAGATAAACTAGCCGCTCTAGCCCAAATCAATGATAGATAACGCGAGGACGAATACGTGCCCTTTTTCCACCCTGAGCACTTGCCCCCCAAAATGTCTGTGCACGCCACTGCTTTACAATGTAGGGAAAAATCATTGAATGAGAAGATGGTACTGCATATGCACCTGGTAGAACGGAACTTATCCATACAGTCTCTGGAGTTCACAATAAAGTTATGTTTTTATAACTGTATTGTTCTAAAATTCAAACCAATACCTTCGCTAACAGACAAGCCATTCAAATTCTTTAGTATGTTTATAGTTGTGTTCATATTTGTGTATATTGTGTATATTTGTGTTTGTGTGTTTGTGTTCTAATGTTATGTTATGATGTGTTGTGACAGGTTAAGATAAACAGTTTTAATCCATATTAAAATGGATATGTGACATTCTCAAACTCTGCTGAATGTATCCCAAACCCCAAATCAAACTCACTATTGCTCTCTCTTATGTTATTAGCTGTCTGTTGTCATTTAGCGGGAAATTCCATCGTGTTTTGTTGAGGAACGTGCCCATATGCACCTGTGCTGGATTAGGCCCTGGGGCTAAGTTACATTGCTTATGTAATGTCAGAGATGTCGGGACGTCTCGAGTGATCCAGCAAGCGCAGCAAATACCAAAAGTGAAAAGGCCTGTTTTTCAAACGTCACTCGAAGATCAGAGCGCATACTTAGCCTTTTCCTCGTTTGTTTATTACCATAAATGCAGAAAGCGAGTTTGGGCCGCAGCTGTCGTCACGCGGGTGGGAAGGTCCGTCTGCGCAGGCTTGCACAACAGAAAAGAGGAGAAAGGAATAAGGGGTCAATTTCGGTTCATCCGAGAAAAGAAGGAACAGAAACGTCTCAGCTTGGTTTCAGTCAATACAAACACTCTTTTCTGCTTGATTGAATGAGGTGCTAAGGCGATGGGGAGCTTTGTGTTTGTCCAGCGGGCAGTCTGACATTAGGGATTAAGGGGAGAACAATGAGAAGAGAGATGGTTTGATGGTGAGGCAGGAGTCAGAGGCCTCCCAGTGTACACACTGTTTGATACATGAGCGGCGAGAATGCATCTTCTTGGCGAAAATACGCTAGCATGCTTTCCAAAATGATCTTCACAGTTGTTCTTAATAGTTGTTCTTGTGTGTGGCCTCCATCTGTTTCTCCATGGCTGCTCGTCCCAGCTGACGTGGTTAGAACCGTTGTTTTTTAGTGAAAGATTTTTTTACTGGCGTTCACGTTTTTTTGTTCTCTGCATAAAAACAAGCAGCTACACTGACGCTTCTGATGCTGCTACGACAGACAAACCAAGTCTCCCTGAAGCTGCGGGAGTCTCCCGCATTTGGGTAGCGGCTCCTGATGCCCGCGAGTCACGTATAATCTCCCGGAATTCAGAACGAGTGCACCAAACGCGCACACAGAGGCGCACACAGAGACTTTTATTCTCTAATCGCGTGTGGGAAGGAAAGAGAGAAAACAGAGAGGGTTCTGATTGGCCTGTTCTCTGCAAAGAGTCTGTGAGACAGCCAATCAGTTTTTAGTGTGGGCGGGCAGTGTTTTTCCCCCCTCCCGGACGGGATTTGTTCAGTGAGTGAGAGAAATTTGATGTTGTGCAATTTTTTGTGATAATGTAACTGTCAATTTTTGTCAAATAAAGCCCCCCCCCCCCCCCAAAAAAAAAGGAAAGCAGAGGCAGGGCCTTCCAAAAAGAAAAAAGATAAAACTCATTTTAACTTTGAATACCCTAAATTTAATTTAAAAAAAGTAATTCATATTAAAGTAAAGTTTCATTATCCTTTGGTGTGTGTGCAAGTTTTTTTTTTGTTTTGTTTTTTTTGGCGGGGGGTGGGGGGGTATGTGGTGGTAGGGCAACCTCCCTGAAATCAACTTTTGCAACTTGGGATGTCTGCTACGACTTATGACAGGTTCAGGTGACATTCTTCAGGTTCATGCTTTAACATCAGTGTAATGTCTCATCAATTTGAATGTAAAGAAATGAGATTAGTTCATTTTTGTCTTGGTATAGTAACAAAGAAACTAAATTATATTTAAAAAAATAACATTGAAAGATCCTCAAGTGCAGTTGCAAAGACCATAAAAAAAAACATTATGATGAAACTGGCTCTCATCAGGACAGGCCCATGAAGGGAAGAGTAAGAGTTATCTCTGTGTCACAGGATAAAATCATCAGAGTTACCAGCCTCAGAAACTGCAAGTTAATGGCACCCCAGATAAGAGAACCTAGAGAATGCTTTAGAGAATACACTGTCTGGCCAAAAAAAAAAAGTTGACGTGCGTTAAAACTATTGTTCACTAGCGTTCATGTTTTTTGTTCTCTGCACAAAAAATGCAGATACACTGACGCTTCTGATGCCGCCACGACTGCAGGTTCATGTGGCGTTCTTCAGGTTCATGTTTCAAGATCAGTGTAATGTCCCATCAATTGTGAGAATGTAAAATGGGGTGTAAAACTTTTGTTTAGTTTTAGTTTATTTTTTCTGCCTGGTATAGTAACAAAGAAAATTTTCCAATTTTTCATTTCTGCCTCTCAGTTTAAATTGAATGAAAAAATTATAAATGTAATCTTTACTTAATTTTCTGATGTTACAATTTTTTTCATCTACTAATGAGAGTTCAGTGGTTGGATTATACCATCAGATTGGCTGAGAAAACAAAGCTATGAGTGAGCAGTGATTGACTGTGTGCCATTGTGAGGGGGTTGTTGTGTTCTTCCACCACTTGTGGCATATAAAGTGAGCTGGTCACTTTTATTATTGATACCAATTTAGAAATAGCATCAGATGAATTCAGTAAGAAGTTCTTTCATTTTTGTTTCTTATTACGGGAACATGACTTTCAACATGTTAAGGTTAAAATTATGAAGTAACACAAATGACGCAACTATTTCCTATTTTTAACATTCAGGTCAGAACTAGTAATATAGAGAGTAAAACCTTAAAATAAAGTGTTTGAATAGTTAAAACCCATTTAACAATTCAAATGCTTTAATTAAACACTGTTCTACAGGAATAGACCTGTAGAAGCAATAATACACTTTTAGAAAGGGCTAGATTTATCTATAGCACTGACCCAGCACTTCTACATTTTGTAAATAAATAAGGTGAGATGAACAAACACAGATTCACACACTGCAGCTAGCTATATGTCACTTAGAGACTTCATAAGTCAAAGTGAATGATAAAGTTCTTTACGGAATGTTATGTTAAGTCACACATATAAATGTGAAATTCAGACTATGGGGGCATAAATAGAAATGTAAAAAAAAATGGAGAAAAAAGAAAAACAAATAAAAAAACGAATTTTGTTGATTATACCAAATGGCAAAAATGAAACAATGACGTTTAACATAATGAATTTAGTCTTAAATCCTAAGAAAATTGAACTGATAAACATTACACTGAATTTTTAAGACACAAGCCACATTTGTGTTTGAGCTCCAGTCCTGTCAAGTTGAAGTTCTGGTCCAGCGCTGTCAGATACTGAGGATTAATGCCCGGCGATACTGAGCGTCTTTGTGAAGGAAGCATAATGACAGGCGAATTAAACTTAAGACCAGGCAGGCTGTGGAATCTCAATTTCCGAGGATGTTGATTTAAGCGCTTAGGATACGATACTTTTCCAAAACGACGAGCCGTAGATGAATCGGGTGTTAGAGCAACAGATTACGTAATGATAAGATAACAGAGGATTCTGTCAGCTCTCAACTATTCCTTCCCATCCCATCCATGTGCTGTTGAGACTGCGTCTGGCCTCTCGGAATAGCGGGATCTCTGTAGATCGCTCCGTCAGCCGTGGGCTGGTTTCTACCTGCTCAGCAATAACAAGAGCTCCCAGTGTAAACTGGATATAAGCTCTGAAATTAACTTGATGGAAGTCTGATTTCTGTCGACGCTCTTTCTTTTTTTGAACCTGGATTCATCAAGAAGCCCGGCCTCTTCGGAGAAAGGCCGTGGGCCGATAAAGTATACTATGACTCATTAAGGTCTGCCTTGTCCAAGAATATCATAATTCTTGCCACGACAGTGGAATGAGTTTCTTGACATGTGGGTCGGCTGCTACATGCACTCAGCTGCTCTGTCATTTTCATGTTTGCCCTGTTTCCCTGGGAAACCGTCCACGTGGCTGGCTTTTTGGACGCCGTGCTCAGTCTACAGCGTGTCAGGGAAGGTAAAGGGGATTTAGTGTGGGCCCCGAGCTGAGAAAGACAAAAAGGCTGCCTCTTCTTCCTTTCCCTTTTATCTGCTACACAGATGATAATGGCTTTGACCGTGCCTCTATCTAAATCCGCAGAGATAATCCTGTGAGGCCTTCGTTTCGATCGGCGCAGCATGCCACATTCATTGATATAGGCCCAGGGTTTAAACTCTAGAGCTTGGATTGTAGGCCTATTGCATCAGGTTGAGGTTTGGCTGATTGTAAATATGGCTAGATCCATCAGAGAACCATTCTTCATTAAGACACTTTGTGGGATACAGTACTTTAGGATACAATACCTTTCAAAAACGACAAGCCATAGATCAATCACATGTTCAAGCAACAGATTATGCAATGAAAGACAGCAGAAGATTCAATCAGCACTTAAGTATTCTTTGCTATTGCATCCATGTGCTGTTGAGACTGCATTTGGCTTGTTGGAAGGCCAGTAGAGATTAACACAATATTCCACTTGAAAAAACCCTGTCCCTTGACTTTGACATGTGATTGTGTGTTTGTACTCAATAAATAGAGTACAAACACAACCCAATGTGACAGACACCCATCACTAGAATAAGCAGTTGCACCCAGCAGGAAGTGGCATAGTGTGTCTTCAAGGCAAGATCTTGAGATGGTAACATTATGTGGGTGAGTATCACCTTTTAGAAAATCACACCAAACCAGAGTGCCTCCCACACATGAATTAATTGGTCGTCTCCACCAATACAAATGCAGATTGGCATTTAATTGGAATTCAATAATGAGTTCCATACAGTATTTGTCTTGGTGGAAACGACCAACAAATTCACATGTGGAAACTCCTTGGTCAGCACCAAGACTAATAATGGTTTGTTGTCATGTGTCACATGACCAAAATTACTGGGGTCATGGAGAGGGGTGCAATTTTCTTCCAGATCACCTTTTTACATTAATAAGGCTTTTCTGGGATGAATAAAGTATCTATCTATCTGATTTAAAATGTGTGTGATGCTACTTGGCAGAATCTCAATGCTCCAGCCCTCCTGACCACAAAACTTTCTATATTTGAGCTGCATGGGATGTATTACCACAATACACCATGAGGAACCTCTACAACCCCATGCCAATAAGTCTTGGCTATATCAGTCTCAATGTATCAATTATTTTTCCTGGTCATCTTGATCTTCTGGATGCATTGATAGATCACTTTCTCTTTATCCAAGTCACGCAAGAAACGAACAAAATGAACAGGCTGTCTTTTGTATGCAATAAAGAGATCCCATGCTCCTCACAAAATGTGCAGACACTGGATAAGCCATATTCCATTTTGGAACAGAGAAAGGAGCATGGACAGCATTGTCGCCTTATTCAGGAGATAAAATTTTAAGACTGCTTTTGTATTCATACACCTGTAACCTAGTTTGAGTCGCTTTTAGAGAATCTAGGCCAAGGCAACATAAGATCAGCTAGTCTATTTGGTGCGTGTCAAAAAGTACAGATCAGTCATCCTGGTTGTTTTTTGCGAGTTCTTAAGTGAATTTATAAGGCCTGCATGTGTCAAACTGGGATGAATAAAATAATTATATACAGTGTTTTATTCACCAAATAAACCAGATCAAGCCAGGCATCTGGTTTTACACCAGACGGTCTGTTTGGAGCTCTGCTGACCAGTGTCCTGCTGGTACTTTTGAATGGATGTTAAAATGTCCAGTCGAGTCAGTATTGTTCTTGATAAAGTGTGGTTTTAGCCTTTTTTACTGTAGCTCTCTCACTCACCTACACACATGGGATAGGAGCTTTTGTAATCTGGAATATATAACAGTGGAATATATATAGTGTGTGAGAGTTTTCAATTCAATTGCAGGCTGGGTTTGTCTGGAACTGAGACATTTTACTATAATGGTATGGTATAAAATTAGTACTAATAATGAGGCATATAATATATTGCTGCAGAAATCAAGCATAAGACCAACACTGGCTGGTAGCTTGTTTTGGATAGCCTAAGATAGTCTTTAATTAAAGCCAAGGGGGTTAAAAAGCTGGTCATCCATGTAAGCCAACTGGTTAACCAGCATAGATTATGTTCCATTTGATTTTGGCCATGCTAGTCAACCAGCAAATCAAATGCTTTTGTTTTTACAATGTCACAAAGCAACTTTACAGAAATCTGGTAGCAGGACAGAGAATCAGACAAAACATGAAACCTGCAGAGAAACCCCAATAAAAATGTCAAAGAAAAACTTCAAGGCTCAAGTGGGGACCCATCCTCCTCTAATTAGCATACTTTTAAGTCAATGATTTGTTGTGGAATCAGTAAAATACCAGTAAAATAATGTAAAAAGCAAACGTAAAGCAGTAAAATGAGCTTTATTTACAATAATCAAAATTATCAAAATGCTGTTTTTTCTATTGATTAATAATACATTATTATTCAGACTTTAAATGTAATGCGCTGCACCGTCCGGCTTATATACTGTGTGTACGCTACAAGCTTGTGAGAGTGATGAGGCGTGATGTGGACAAGGTGGGCGGCACTTGACACACTGGACGTCCAACTTCAACAGATTTTTCTAAGTTTTCTAAGAAACTACAGGTAAAATACTGTAAAACAAAGCATATCAAAGTCAAAGTCAAAGTGGTTTTTATTGTCATTTCAGCTATATACAGAGTACACAGTGAAACGAAACAACGTTCCTCCAAGGACCATGGTGCACATAAACACAGTGTAGACAGAACAATAGTGCAACAGTACAAAAGTGCAGACAGACAATACAACACCATACAGACAAAGAATAATAAATAACAAGACAGTGTGCAAATTTCGCAGTGTGCAAAAAAAGACCAGGTGAGGTAGTAATTACTCTATTACACAGTGTGCAATAGAGTCCAGTGAGGTAGTAGGGTTTTTAGTGCTTTCCATTTTCTGGGGTAAGTGGGGTAAGAGTGTGTGTGCATGTACAGAAAAAACATCAGTTCAGTCTCTGCAGTTAAGGAGTCTGATGGCTTGGGGGTAGAAGCTGTTGCAGAATCTGGTCGTGCTGGACCGGATGCTGCGGTACCTTCTTCCCGAAGGCAGGAGGGAGAACAGTTCGTGTGAGGGATGAGTGGGGTCATTCACAATGCTGGTTGCTTTGCGGATGCTGCGGGTGGTGTAAATGTCCGTGATGGAGGGGAGAGAGACGCCGATGATCCTCTCAGCTGTCCTCACAATACGCTGGAGGGTCTTGCGGTCAGAGACGGTGCAGGTCCCAAACCAGGCAGTGATGCAGCTGCTTAGGATGCTCTCAATGGTCCCTCTATAGAAGAGTGTGAGGATGGGTGGAGGGAGACGGGCCTTTCTCAGCTTCCGGAGGAAGTAGAGACGCTGCTGGGCTTTCTTGGCTGTAGAGCTGGTGTTCAGGGTCCAGGTGAGGTTATCTGCTAAGTGGACACCAAGGAACCAAGGACCGATGTTGAGTGGAGAGTGGGTGTGTTGTGCTCTCCTGAAGTCAACAACCATTTCCTTTGTCTTGTCCACATTCAGGTGAAGGTTGTTGACTGTACACCAGTCTGTCAGCCGCTGCACCTCCTCTCTGTATACTGACTCGTCGCCTTTGGTGATGAGACCCAGCACGGTTGTATCATCGGCGAACTTGATAAAGCTGTTAGAACTGTGTTTTGCAGCACAGTCATGAGTCAGCAGGGTGAACAGCAGAGGACTCAGGACACTGCCCTGGGGGGCCCCCGTGTTCAGTGTGATGGTGCTGGAGGTGCTGCCCCCGAACCGGACTGACTGGGGTCTCCCCGTCAGAAAGTCCAGGATCCAGTTGCAGAGGGGGGTGTTGAGGCCGAGCGAGCTTAGCTTCCTGGTGAGGTTCTGTGGGATGATGGTGTTGAATGCTGAACTGAAGTCTATAAACAGCATTCTGACGTAAGTGTCCTTCTTCTCCAGGTGGGTGAGGGAGAGATGAAGGGTGGTGGTGATGGCATCGTCCGTGGAGCGATTGGGACGATACGCAAACTGCAGGGGGTCCAGTGAAGAGGGCAGTTGTGTCTTGATGTTCCTCATGACTAGCCTCTCGAAGCACTTCATGATGATGGGTGTAAGTGCAACGGGACGGTAGTCATTGAGGTAGGACACTGTGGACTTCTTCGGCACGGGGACGATGGTGGTGGACTTGAGGCACGTTGGGACAGTGGCGCTGCACAGGGAGATGTTGAAGATGTCCGTGAGAACATCTGTCAGCTGGTCTGCGCACTCCCTGAGCACTCTGCCGGGGATGTTGTCTGGTCCTGCAGCTTTTCGTGGGTTGACTCTGCGCAGAGTGTTCCTCACATCCACTGCAGTCAGGCACAACATCTGCTCGTCCGGCTTGGGCATGGTCTTTCTCGCCATCGTGTTGTTTTGTGCCTCAAACCGTGCATAAAAGTTGTTTAGGGCATCAGGGAGGGAGGCATCACGTTCACAGGACGGTGGCATTGTCCTGTAGTTGGTGACTGCCTGGATGCCCTGCCACATGCGCCGCGCGTCACCCGTGTCCTTGAAGTGGCTGTGGATTCTCTGGGCGTGTGCGCGCTTTGCCACTCTGATAGCTCTTGACAGGTCGGCTCTCGCTTTCCTCAGGGCCACCTTGTCACCCACTCTGAAGGCGGAGTCGCGGGTCCTCAGCAGCGCACGTACCTCAGCAGTCATCCAAGGCTTCTGGTTTGGGCGTGTGGTGATGGTCTTGGAGACAGTGACATCATCAATACACTTGCTGATGTAGCCAGTGACTGATGCTGCATACTCCTCCAAATCAACAGAATCGCCTTCAGTAGCAGCCTCCCTAAACATGTCCCATGCAGTGCACTCAAAACAGTCCTGAAGGGCAGAGATGGAGCCTGCCGGCCAGGTTTTCACCTGCTTCTGAACTGGTCTGGAGCGTCTGATGAGTGGTGTGTATGTTGGTGTCAGCCAAACACACATGTGATCCGAGAAAGCGAGGTGGGGGCGGGGCTCCGCCCGGTACGCGCTGGGGATGTTTGTGTAAACAAGATCCAACGCGCTCGCTCCTCTCGTTGCAAAGTTCACATGTTGGTGGAATTTAGGGAGCACTGACTTGAGATTTGCGTGGTTGAAATCTCCGGCGATAATAAACAGTCTGTCTGGGTGTTTGTTTTGCAGATCGCTGATAGTCCGATAGAGTTCACACAGGGCCTCTTTAGCATTAGCACCAATGCTAGCGCTGGGTGGAATGTAGACAGCAGCTATTAGCACGGCGGAGAACTCCCGTACTAAATAAAAAGGTCTGCACTTGACTATCAGGAACTCCACCAGCGGAGAGCAGTGTTTGGCGACAGTCACAGCGTTGTTACACCATTCCGTGTTGATGTAAACACACACGCCTCCACCGCGGGTCTTCCCGGATAGAGCCGCGCTTCTATCGGCTCTGAACGTGGTTAGCCCGGCTAGCTGAATGGCGCCGTCCGGAATGTTGTTGTTAAGCCACGATTCCACAAAAACCAAAACACAGCAGTCTCTGAACTCACGCTGGGTAGTTCGCTGGAGTCGGATGTAGTCCAGTTTATTGTCAAGGGAACAGACGTTTGCAAGAAAGAGCGATGGTATAGCCGGCCGGCTAGTACTAGCCTTTAGCCTCGCGCGGATCCCGGCTCTCTTTCTTCGCTTCCGCTCGCACCGCTTGCGATAGCACTTCCGCTGGGCTCCGGCGTCAGGAAACACCGCGGGCTGGCGGCCTGGGTCTCTTAGCAGGCTAAGCTCAAGTAGCGTCTGCAGAATCTCGTCCGGTAGCGTGTTTTCTGGCTGGTTTCTCCACTGTAGCAGGGTCTGGCGGTGGTAGAACATGTGCACGGGTGTTCCGATGCACATATTTGCAGGAAATAAACGGAAAAAACGACAAATAGTATCACAAAAGCACCATTTAACGGACCCGGGGCGGCCGCTGCGTGTTAACGCGCCGCCATCTTGGGTGGGTACTCTGAAGCAAAGAGTAAAAACTCATTAAAACAAACTAAGGGAACATCATCTCCATAAGAGATAAAAAAAAACAAGCTAAAACACAGCACATGGTTTTACAACAGTTCTTTTTCTGTTGTAGCCATCTTGGAGTCTGCATTAAAAAGGTAGGCCCCTACCCTAATACTTCAACCAGGCCTCCCATTGGTCAGCAGGTGGAGGAGTCAGCAGCACTTCCTGTGGAGGGATAGCCAGAGAGAGAGAGACAAAGAAAAAACAAAAAACAAAGTTCTTGCACATGAAAAGAGCAAAAGAAGCAATTAGCAAATTGATATTTAGAGTTTATGTAAACTTCAGTATAGTTGGTAGTGGAGAGTGAGCAACTACTCAGAGGCAGGTGGCAAAAAAGAGGAAAAAGGGCTAAAAAAAAAAAAATATATAACAGCCTGACTAAAGGGAGAGAGCCAGAAGGTAACATAGACATGGAGGCACTCTCCATCCACAACCCGGTAGAGTTTTGTCAAGCTTGGTCATACTTGTCATTTAGCTTAGTCAGGTTGATATTGCCTGTAGACCAACTAAACCATCAAACTAAAAAAAAACGTACCCCATACCATTAAAGAGCTTCCAAATTGATCAACCAGCATAACCAGCTTACTCAGCTCTACACATACAGTATAAATAAATATCTATCTTCATCTACCAACCCTACTGGAGACCCCAGTTCCAGACACTTCACTCTCGTCAGCAACACATATGTATGGCACGCCACCAACCCGACCTTTGCATTTAATGGTGTTCTTTTGGAGAACATTAGCTCAGTCCTCTCAGTCTTCATGATCTCACCCCAAAATATTTCCGTATGCCCATAATTCAGTTTATTTTTTACTCTACGCTGATCAATTTCAAATTATTCGCTTTGCCTGGACCAAAAATAAACGTGCGTTACTGTACTCCGCTCGCGGACCTTCCACGGCGTTCCGAAGTTCAACATAATAAGTCATGGTGGACCTCTCACTTTGGCATTTGGCGCTATTTTACTGTCTGGACTCTGAGCAGTTATAGGTCTGAAAAATGGCTGTTTCATTTTAAAGCTCCTACTCACTCTCATCAGTAATTAATTGTTGGCCAGACAAGTGTTCCATTTTCACAAAGAAAGGGGGATTTTTTTTCTTCTTTTTCACTGGCCCACACCGTCGCTTTTCTCTTCTTATTAAATATAAGGTATCTCATAACCGCCATGCTGCCGAGAGTCCCTGATGCATAGCCAAGTGTTGTGAAAATAAGTGATAGGCTGTATAGTTTTTTTTTTCCATCAATGTTCCACTCTTTCACGTGTATGATTCCAATTTATTTCCATTGCAGTTTTCCATTCCTTGTCGGAGAATAGCTGGAAAAGCCAATCTGACGCAAATGACGAAGTTTAAAACATAACACGATAAGGGTGATTTTTTTCCAGACGGCAGGAGTGTCAACTGGTTGGGGACTAAGGCTGATGAGAGGGACAGTTTCAGAATTAAAATAACAAATAACAGTCACCTGTACAGGTCCATGCCTTGCCAAAATAGCAGTAGAAGAGTAAAAGTGGATTTCATTCTTTCTGGCATTGTGATTTGTGTGGTGACATATTCCTGAACTTGCTTTAAAATTTGACAGTATGTTAGTATACAGGGATAAGTATACAGGTATCAAGACTTTTGGAGACTCCAACTGGTTTTCTTCCAAGATTGCCCTGTATTTGGCTCTATCCGTCTTCCCATCAACTCTGACCAACTTCCCTGTCTGTCCCTGCTGAAGAGAAGCAGCCAAGAGCATGATGCTGCCACCACCATGTTTGACAGAAAGGATGTTGTGTTCAGAGTGATGTGCAGTGTTAATCATCCGCCACACATATTGCATAGCATTTTGCATTTTGACCAAAATGTTACATTTTGGTCTTATCTGACCAAAGTTTCTTGTTCCACATGCTAGCTGTGTCCCCAACATTTCTTCTGGCAAACTGCAAACAGGACTTTTCTGTAACCTAGGTTTTCTTTTAGCAATGGCTTTCTTCCTGCCACTCTTCCATAAAGATCACATTTGTGCAGTGCACGACTAATAGTTGTCCTGTGGAGACATTCCCCCACCTGAGCTGTGGATCTCTGCATTTCATCCAGAGTCACCATGGGCCTCTTGGCTGCATCTCTGATCATTGCTCTCCTTATTCGGCCTGTAAGTTTAGGTGGACGGCCCTGTCTTTCCATTTCAGGATAATAGATTGAACAGTGTTCCGTGAGATGTTAAAAGCTTGGGAAATTGTACTTTTTTATAGCCTAAGCCTGCTTTAAATTCTCCACAATCCTATTCCTGACCTGTCTGTTGTGTTCTTGGGACTTCATGATGCTGTTTAGTCCCCAGTATTCTCTTAACCAACCTCTGAGGCCATCATGGAGCAGCTGTATTTGTACTGAGATTAGATTACACACAGGTGCCCACTGCGCAAAAGGACACTGGGCCAGATCCGTTTTGAATTGTGCCGGATCCGGGCCAGATCCTTTTTGCTATCTGGGGTGGATTCTTTTTAGTCATTAGCACTCATCAGGCAACTTCTGAATGCACTTAGAGAAAAGGGGGACATTTTCTTTTCACTTCACAATACTGTATACCACTTTGTGTTGGTCTTTCACATTAAATTCCAATGATATTTATGTTTGTTCAAGGGGTATGATTACTTTGCAAGCCACTGTAACTGCCTAACTAAATTGAGAGAGCCAGAAGGTAACATAGACACGGAGGCTCCCTAAAACAATAGCATCCACCCACTCCACCGTCCACAAACCTGGAAGAGTTTGGAAGGCTTGGTCATACTTGTCATTTAGCTTGGTCAAATTGATGTTGTTTTGTACAGGTCCATGCCTTGTGTCACAATAACAGTGTAAGAGTAACAGTGGCTTTCATTCTTTTTGTTGTCCTTTGTGTGGTGACCTATTCCTGAACCTGTTTTAAAATTGACAGTATGTTAGTATACAGCACTGAAGCTTTCATACAGTCTGGAAGCAGATCTAAGCGCACGTCATCCCAGAAAGAAGTGAAGTAAAAGTGAAACAACGTGATACAGTTGTTGTGCATGCACACTACTGCACTTTGAAATAGTAGAACTAAGTACAGAACCATGAAACTCATCAAAGCAGATGTGCAGAACTCACTGTTTCCTGTGAAAACATTGCATTACCCCCATAAAGTACCATGACATGCATCTTCAAACAGCCCTGACTGCAGAGAAACTCCAGTCTTGGCCTAAATACAGAAGTAAATATTTGAAACAAACCTGGAACCACAGACAATGCAAGCCTCTTTGGAAGTGTCAATGTAAAGACTGTAACACACACACACAAATACACATCCACATCCACAGATTTAAGCTATCACTGCGCCACCACATTCTCGCCAGACTGGGCCAATTTTCACCCTCGTATAAACACCCAGACCAGTGCACATAAATAAGTCTGGCTGACACAAACACTCTGGGTAACTCTGGGTAGCACATGGGCTTAGAGACTATACAGAAGAAGTCATGTGTGATGACTGCTATAGAAGAAGATGTTTTTATATGGTCATGAGGAGCTTTTACAAGAGACATGTTTCCGACATGCAGTTTTATTTAGTCTTTTCTGCATCAGAGGAACAAGACTTTGTGTGTAGACAACCCTTCAAAAGTTTCAAAAACGATTTTTCATCATAAAAGGAATCGTGGCAAGAGATAGTTATCAGATTGCAATGCTGTTCGGAATGAAGGAAAGTGTTACCAGGAACAAAGCATGTAAATTTAATTAATTTAGGCTGTTACAGGCAACGCTTGGTCACATGCACTGAGCTTCAGATACAGAACAAGTGTGTAACGCTTGTGTAACGCTGCAACGTGGCCAACGTCTCAGCTTGTAGTTCTCAAGTTGTAGAGGTTCCTAATGGTGTTTTGTGATAATTCATGCAGCTTTAATATTCAGACCGTTCCTGCAGATCTTGTAACAGGATTGTAGTGTTGTTAGCAAGTCCAATAGCATCTGCCATATTTACAGTCAGGGACAGTATCTGTATCTTCAAGCAGGGCCGTTTCAAGGCATTTGGGGGCCCAAGCAAAATGGAACCCACCACATACCAGCACCCCCCCACCCCTTCATGCAGTGCGCAGAACTTAACTCAGACAGAGTGCGGCTACAAATATAACCATATAAAACTCAGAAAAGTCAAATAAACTTAAGATAAGTAAGGGCAGGGCTCGAATCCTGTTCATGTAGCTTGCCTTCGACTACCGGAGCCCTGAGAGAGCACAATTGGCCTTGCTCTCTCTCCAAAGGGTGATGTAGATCAGCACCAGGTGTCTGTGAGCTGATGTATCAGAACCGAGTTGCTGCGCTTTCCTCCGACTGCACTGTGATGCTACTTGGTAATGCTGCATCAGCAGCAGTTTAAAAAGAGGCGGTGGCTGACTTCACATGTATCAGAGGAGGCATGTGCTAGTCTTCATCCTCCTGGTGTTGGGGGAGTCCTAATGAGTGGGTTGGGTAATTGGCCGTTTAAATTGGGGAGAAAATGGGAAAAAAAAATAGAAATAAAATAAAAAAAAGATGAGTAAGGACATGTAGTTAAATCGAATATTGTAAAATATAAAAGAAAATGTTTATTTGTTCTATTATTAAAGACACTAGTGAACAGCTGGTGTTTAGGGATACTGCTGAACATGTTCCAGTCTGGTTATATTCTACTGTCAACTAGTGGGAGGCGTTGCATTCAATTCAAAACCAGTCTTTCTCTGTGGGCCCCAGGCAAATGCTTGGTTTGCCTGTCCTGTTGCAACAGGCCTGTCTTTCGAAGCAAGTTCTTGAGATGGCAGCAGTGTGTGGATGAGTATTGTCCTGTTGGAAGAACACACCATAGTCATTCCAAAAACTTTTATTTTATTTGAATATTTTGAATACTTTGCAATTAAATATATTTTAAATAAAAAAAATGTTTTATTAAAATATTACTTTAAATTATGTTAAAAACAGTGGTTGGGAATAAACGTACAGTTATCTAGTCATAGCCAATCCCATACAAAAGTCATGGGATAGCAGTATGTGACTTAAGCATGAAGTGTTGCCAGAGAGGACAGCTTGAGAACACCCACACGTGTATAAGTTGTGAGGTGTTATCTTGTAAATGAGGCTGAACACTGGCCTTGATGCTTATGGAAAGATGATGTGAATTATGGGAGTTTGAGTGAGTTCTGACAGTCTGTGACAGACGAATGGGATTGATTCCATTTGAACAACACAAGTCGTGCTGGCGTGTCATGTGAGTATTGGGAATACATTATAGAAGGCATTATCACCCACAGTGGGCAGAGCAGTGGATGCTTATGATTGTGACCGGTGGTGGCTGGCTAGAACTGTCCACAAATCCCACAGGTCAGTGCAGCATTCTTTAGCTTCAATTGGGCACACCAAAAGTCATGGGAAATATTAATAAGCTGGCACACGTTGAAAGGGGTGGGGGGACGTGTCCTTCCCTGAAATGACGCAAGATTTACAAGGTTTTAAAGGATCTGTAAGGTTATTGTGTAATTATTTGATTTTATTTGTATCAACATTACGTAACGATGATCTGTCGAGATGCATTGCCTGAGAAAAGGTCTGCAGCTCAGGTATCTCTCTCTCAAGAGCATATTTCTGCGCTGAGCTGCAAAATAACTCTTGCAAATGTTTGCATACCAATCTGTAATCAGACTCAGAACAGTTTATTTTATTTCAGTATCATCAGTAATGCTTTGCTTTATGAGTCACGGTTATGACATACACTTGTTAATACGGGAAAAAGAAAGGAGCCCTTACCTGCCCTGCCGTTAATTTACAAATGACATCATTTTAACAAGCATGGTAGTGCTATGGAGATTTGTTGAATTACGGCACAGCACTAAATCCTCCTTAAATCATCCTTTCATCTTATTAAATATTACTCTTGGGTTCTCTGCTCAGTGCTGCTCTCACAGAGGTGCTTCTAAAAGAGATGATCTACAGCCCGCAGCAGTAAGTATGGTGCTTTCTTTGAAGGTAAAACGGGTGAAATTATATAATTTTTAAGTAGAAACATGAAAGTTACCATATAATTCCTTCAAATTCAGTGTTTTATCAGCATGGAATAGATTAGCTTTGATCTGAGCACTATAAGTATCTCTGTAGTTATTTTTTTTATTTTTTTTTATAATAAGTATAAGTAAGTATAAGTATAAGTATTTCTAAGTCTTACTGGGTAGTTTTGCGGTCATTTTGGGATCATCTTAGTTTCCTCTCTGTACAGTGTACCATTAACTAGCTAGATGGGTATAAAAATGATCATTTTCATGATTTTCCTTTATAAATCATTGGTTATTCGGATCAGCAATTTCAGTTAAATATATCATATAGCAGAAGAACACAGAGATATTTGAGAAGTGAAATTAAGTTCATAGGATTTACAGAAAGTGTGCAATAATTCTTTAAACTAAATTATTCAGGTGTATAAATTTGGGCACAGTTATCAATTTATTGATATAAATACCTTTAGCACTAATTAATTACTGGAACACAACATTTGTTTGGTAAGCTCATTGACCCTTGACCTTCATACACAGGTGAATCCAATTATGCATCTTCTCTGAAGAGTAGCAACATGGGAGCCTCAAAACACAACCCAGCAAAGATTGTTCAACATCATGGTTTAGGGCAAGAATACAAAAAGCTATCTCAGAGATTTTAGCTGTCAGTTTCCATTGTGAGGAACAGAGTGAAGAAATGGAAGATCACAGGCACAGTTCTAGTTGAGGCCCCGAAATGCCAGACCAAGAAAAATCTCAGATAATCAGAGGAGAAGGATGGTGAGAACAGTCATAGTCAGCCCACAGACCTTTATATGATTTATAAAGGAAAGCTTTTTCAAACCACTGTAGAAGTGCAACAGTGTTCAAATCTTTTCACCAGACTTTTAACTGAATGTTACTAAAAATAGCCAACTATTACACTTAATGTGATTTCTTCACAAAGTGCACATGCTAATTTAAAACAATATGATATTATACAGGTCATTTGCATATTGACGTCATCTTCTAAAAAAAATAAATAATTGGCAACTTTACAGAATAAGGAAAAAAAATCTTAACTTTGAGAAAAAAGTCAGTGTAAAAATATTTTTTTCAAGGTTATTTAATATATAGTATGACATTTTGAAACAAAGTGATTTTTTATGACAATGTGAAAAAACAGCAAAAATTGCAATCGACTCAACTTCTTTTTTTTGTGACATATGTTAAAATAATATTAATCGTGTTTAAATAATGTAACATTATCATTTACAGTCCTGAATTATCATAAGTTAATGTTTAATAAAGCAGAGTGCGTGTCTAATGCTGTAAAACTCATAGCAGCACTTTCTGTCTTGGTCATTGGAGCGAGAGCAGGAAGGCTGAATGTCGTGACGGTCTGCGATCCAGCAGCTTTGACGTAAACCGCCCCGGCATCCTCCGTTCTTTCCAAGGAAAGTTTGTTACCATGGCAGCCAAACGCTGCTCTGGGACAACTCGTGGCCGGCGTCCCATCGTTCCTCACACACTGCTGGAAGAGCAGCGTGCATTCCTGACCGTCTCTCCAGCCAGAACTCGATAATCAGAGATACATCCTCATCCTCCTTCATCCAGACGCAGAAAAGTGATGAGTCATATAGGTGCCTTCACTGTAACGCTCTGAGGATTTCCTGATTAGCACTGTCCACAACGGCCTGTTTTTATATTTAAAATCCAATAACAAACCTGTAATAACCATCACAGACACCAGCAGCTCTGTGCAGCTTGACCCACCATAGTTGACTCTTTAAGATCAATATAGCTTTAACTGTTTAAATAGTTGCTTAAACTTTTTTTTAAAAATCAATATATTAACATTTTTTTTTTTACTCTGAAGGAACAGGTTATTGCATTTATAGAGAAATGCAAGCTTTCACTCCAGCATATCTTTTATATATTTTATACAGTTCTTTAATGTTTGTTTGGTGGTGGGTGGAGTTTTTGCAGTGTCTGCAGCAGTGATGGGAGTAACAGCGTTGAAATAAACGCCGTTACTTTTTTCAGTAACGAGTAATCTAACTAATTACTCTGACTGTAACTGTAACGCGTTACCATTTCAGACACCCCGTTACTGCACGTTACTGTAGCCGCTCAATGAGCTTTTTTTTTTTACTTCGTGCTTACAGACAAATTGGCACGTGTGTGTGTGTGAGTCACAAGGGAGGGGAGGATGAGACCAGGGTTTCTCTAGGGGTCCGCAGACTCATCCTCAGAGGGAGACAGTATTCTGCAGTGAGCACTTTAAATCAGGGGTCTCAAACTCGCGGCCTGTACGGCAATATTTTGTGGCCTCAACACTGGTCTGCAGTGATGCCTATTAAAGTTAAATCAGGGAAAACTTTGGAAAGTCATGAAATTTCAAGCATGACTATTTAGCTTTAGACTAAACAACTGTCTTGTTTTCATTCAGACATTTCTACACATGCTGAAAGTGTCCTGTCTCATTTATTTAATCTAATAACTATACTGTAATAACCACCATTGAAAAAAGAGAAAAAAGGAAAGGCCTCAGCAAGTGGTTGACATGGTGTTGCAGGTGGCTGTTAGAAAATTTCTATGTTATCTCAGAAGTTCTTGGTTAGCAGGCAAGGAATTAGCAGAAAAATAAATTTGCTAAATAATTAAAACTGAAAAAGTTTAATTAATACGTGGCTAAAGACTTTCTCTTTTAAATTTAGTGCAATCTGACTGTGTTTTTCTCTTTTTGTACAGGGACAAAATAATTTTATTTTAATGTTTTGGTTTTTTTTTTGTAATTTTTGTAAATAAAACATTTCCAGCGTGATTTAAACTGAGTATGCAGTCCAGCAAAAGCAATTCCAAATGAGACAGAGACCACTCATTTATAGACATATATAGACCTTTATAGAGCGGATACGAGTACTATAACACTGCATCACTGTAATGATCTGAACAATATCTCAAAATGTCCTTGTTTTTCAGCTTTAGCCTCGACAAGTGTCTGTTTTCTGCTGTAAAACATTCAGATATTTTTATACATTCCATAAGTGTCCCATCCCATTTCTTTAATCTAATCACCATGCTGTAATAACCACCATTGACGCCACCTCTGTGCAGCGAGACTCACCAATGTGGCAACAGTCAGCGACCAAAAACCACGTCCAGCCATCTAAAAGGGGGACAGGGGAGGGGAAGGAGGGGAGGGGGGGGCGTCCGGCCAGGGCCCTGGTCCTGGTCCTTCCCATCATAAATAAGAAAAATGTTTGAAGAAGCAGAAAAGGCCTCAGCAAAGCCACCAGGATGAGAGAGGCTAATGACACTAGCATGTGTGCGCTTCCTCTCTGGCCTCCGAAAGCCACCGCGATGGCTTTCACAGACCCTGTGCAAGACCCTAATCCTCAGTCCACCCTCCGCCTGTCTGTCCTTCACATCAACATCAGCCCAGCAGGCTTTCCTCCAGCCACTTTTCGCACATTTTCACAGCCATGATTCCATCTGCCACTGAAAACACCAAAATTAGCGCTAACATTCGGCCAGCGGGTAAACAGCTCAGGTCGGTTTTATTTAGAAAGTGTTTTTTTACGACGCTGTCACAAAGCAGCTTTCCAGAGATGTGTAAAAGGTCTTTCGTGGCCGTAAGAAAGAAAATAACACCATAATACTAGAAAGAAAAAAAAACACAGCAAGGAAAGAGGAGACGGCTGGATTAAGCCTGTCGCCATCAGGATCATAGGTCAAATCAGGGACACAGGAAGTGGGACTCCGGCACCCAGTGATTTCAGGATTAATGAGCTGCATCTGCAACAAATAAAATAAATAAAATAATGAAATAATAATCTGAGAATAGTAAAGTCCTATACTATACTCTTTGTCCCAATGTTTGTGGACACTTCTTCTAATGAATTTATATACTGTACTAGTGCATCTTAAAAAAAATAGAATATCATTGGAAAACCACTTTATTTTAGTAATTCAGTTCAAAATGTAAAACTTATAACCATACTTTTGGTAGATGTATTACACACAGAGTGAGCTATTTTCAGCATTTATTTATTTTATAAAATCCAAAAATCAGTGTCTTAGAAAATTTTAATATTATATGAGACTAATTGGTACTTTTGGCAGTGTGGGCACACTAGACCTCAAGCAGCTTGGACTGAATCAGAATCAGTAAATAAAAAATCTACTCATGGTCAATGATGGCTTTATAATCATTAGGTATACTGCCAATTGGTTAAAGGTCTCATTTCATCATTTATTTATTTAATGTAAAATGTCTAGTTGTGGTCTCTAGTGTGAATGAATGCCGTGTGAGCTGTTGTTTGTGAAAAAAAAGTGCTCTGGTGATCTGTTATAACTGTGCTATAGTACGGTTAAGCAGTGGGAGGATGATAGAATTTCGTCTCTTGCTCATGTATATTCATACATGCAAACATATCGCCTCAGATAACAGCACGGACAACAGTTAAAAAACGTTTTAAAATAAAGACATTTTTACACCAATAACAGTCTTTCCAACATGTGTAATGCCCTGCTATATGCAGTTCAGCGACTGACCTAGTCTTAGAGTCTCTGTAAAATGCAAAATCCACCGGAGATCCTATGTAAACCTAGTTACTTATACAGAGGTCGGTAGTCCAGGTCCAGAAAGTAAAACAAAACTTTTAACTAGTGTAAACAGATATGTTTTTAAAATACACTACCTATCTCAACTGTACTTTGCTGGTGTTTTTTTGTAGACAAATTGTAACCATTTGTTCCTAAGCTCTGAATTACTGGGCAATGCATAAAACACTGATGTGTATATAACACTGATTTGCACAGATAATACAGGAACGAACTGCCATGCTGTTCCTAGCGCTGTTAGCTTCTGTCTGATGCGACAATGTTGCTGCCTGTCTGCAGCTCTACCTGTGGGCGATCACAAGGCCATGAATATTAATTTACTGGTTGACGTAGACATGTTGCTTTTCCTGATCATCTAATTTTTCTGAACATTTTCTTTTACTAGCTACTGCAGACAATGGATGTTGAGGAAGAGTTTCATGTGCAGCATCATATACAACTCAGAGACCTATAGTATTTCACACAGAACAGGAAAAAGTGGATTTTATCGGAAGGACATCTTTAATGGTTATATACTCCAGAGAGTCGTATTCTATTGGCATTACCTCTGTACCAGGATTAGACAAGCTGTGTTAAACAGCTGAGAGTTGTGTTTCACTCTCACAGTGTATTTTTTTTAACTCAGATTTAAATGGTGTTCAGTGTTGGAGTTATTTGATAGAGTTGAATATTTCAGTGTTAATTCCACTAAACCCAATAAATACTGGCCAACTCCACAGAGATTTAATTAAACTCTGCCCAGTTAAACACGTTATTTGCATAATGGGTGTGTCCCCCATATCCTAACTTACCATCAGTGTGAAATCTTGCCCACCAGGGCTACCTTCCATTGGGTATTGTGTTATATTTTGTTTAATGGTTGTTTGTCTAGCCAATATATTGTAGGCTATTAGAGCAAGTTACCATCCTTTGTACAGTAAATTGTGATAAAGTGTTGGCAATGCACTAAGAGAGGGGTGTCCAAACTTTTTTTGTTGGGGGCCAAAAGGAGAAATATATTTGAAGTCACGGGCCACAGACTCTATAATAAAACAAATAATGAAATATACCACTTTAAATAATACATTTTCCTGATTACTTTCATTTACACACCATTATACTTGACTTACTATCTTTATCTTTGACAGTGTTGTGTAAACTAAGATTTTTCTAATGAATGTTTCATTTCATGATGTCTCTTAATATTAAACTCCTTATTTACAGCAACTTTTAGACTCTTTGGCCCGTTTTTCTGCACTAGAACTGATCACTCTCTCCGCATTTAGACTATTTGTCCTGTTTTCTGCGCTAGAAATGTGCACCCTCTCTGCTTTAAGACTCTTTGGCCCGTTTTTTTGAGCTAGAAATGCGCACCCTCTCCGCTTTTAGACTCTTTGGCCCATTTTTCTGCCCTAAAACTTCACTCTCGCCACTTTTAGACTCTTTGGGCCGTAGTTTGTACACCCCTGCACTAAGAAATACAATGGAAAATTACATGCTAACCTGTCCTGAATAATAATCAAATAATAAAAAGTCATATCAATTGACTAATCTTCTTCTCATTTATAATTTTTAAACTCTTTTTAGTGTTAGTGTAACAATTTAGTTAAAGTTAAAGAAATACAAATGTGAGTTAAAAAGGAACTCCCTTTTTGCTGAGTGTGTGTGCATTTGCACATCTGTGTCAGCAGCGGGTGCATTTTATAGTATAGTTGAATGAATTAATTTAGAAGGGGTGTCCACAAACATTTGGACATGAAGTGAACATGTTATAATGAAAAAAGCTTTATTAAGCTTTATTTAAAAAAAAAACGAGCAGCACATTTTTGACACCCATACCGATAATCTGGAGCTTAAACAGAGACAATGGCGTACGTTTGTTGCCATCAGGCCCACAGGTCACATCCTGTCTACGATCACAGTTGCCAAAATTGCTTTTTAAAGATAAAAAAAAAACTGTATGGCTTTTGTCTGTGAAAACTCAGCCCACTACTATCATCTGCTCCTCAGATGCTGAGAAGTTCCATGGAGCTAAAGAGATGGCGTGTGCATGACTCATCTTCTCACCAGTAAAATGTGACAGTTTTTCGGTGAGTATGAAATATAGGAGGGGAGGGAGGGGTTCAGTCTGCTTACACTGCTGAGTTCCAAGTAAGTGTTAGTTAATAAAGTATAAGATCTTAGCTCATCCTATTACCAATTTTACAACAGTTACAACAGTACCCTTAAACATGCACACCTGTATACGTTGTGAGGTGTTATCTTGTGATTGAGGTTGTGATTAACGTTCTTAAAACTTTTAATCTGTGAAGTTTTCTGGATGATCTTAAAACGCTTTTAGTTTATGTTCTGGTAGGGCTGTTTCAAGGAATTTGGGGGGCCCAAGTAAATTGGACTCCACCCCCTTAGGTACCCCAGGATCACAGAAAAAAACTCTACCACCCCTCACCACCCACCCTCCAGAAAATCTACAGGTTTAAGTTTAAGTTCACCCACTCTTTATATCAATATAATATTTTTTGTACATATGTTGCATATACTGCACACCTAGTAATGATTCAAATCCCGATCATGCAGCTTGCCATCAGCTGCCAGAGCTCTGAGAGAGCACAGCTGGCTTTGCTCTCTCTGGGTGGGTAGATGGTGCTCTTTCCCCTCATCACTCCGAAGGGTGATGTCGATCAGCACAAGGCTGCGTCTGTGAGCTGATGTATCGGAACCGAGTCGCTGCGCTTTCCTCCGAGCACGCTGTGATGCTACTAGGCAATGATGTATCAGCAGCAGTTCGACTAGCAGTGTGCTAGTCTTCACCCTCCTTATGTTGAGGTATCACTTGTTATAGGGGATATACAGCTGGCTAGCAGCTGAATGGTTGGGACAATCAGCCAGATAAATTGGGAGAAAAACAGGAGAAAATTTGAAATATTTTTTTTTTAAAGAGAGTACAAATTGCTTAGTAACTATAAAGAAGGGTCCCATATTTCAAAATGTAAAATATCCAGAGATATGTCCAGCAAAATATGTGTGTGACCATTTAATAACTATCACTATTAACATTTGTCCATTGCTTAACCCCCCCAGACTTACTACTTGTAGCTTAAAAGAGATCTCTGGTGTGAAATGGATGTTGGGTGTATTAAAACATGATAAAAAGTACTTTCCTTTGTTGAATAGCCCATCTCTGTTCTCACGGACTCTTCTAAGATCCAGTATTTTGTACATTTTGCCCAAACCGGCTTTAGAATTAGCAAGACGGAGCATATATTTTTATCTTTAATCTTTAAATGCACAAGACGTTTATTAAAAGCCACTGTTTATATCCCATAACATAGGTAAATCTCTGGGTGCCGCCATCATAAATGAAAATTAAATTCAACCGTTGAGCACGAACGAATTAGGTAGGATAGTTGAGCAGATTGCAAAATTAATTCCTTGAAAATGCATGAATTTCATCTGTTGCTGAAAATGTCTGGTTACTGTCGATATTAGAATGAAAAGAACTAACAACAAATTACATAAACATTACTCAAACAGTTTTACCATAAGTGCTCAACGGTTGAGTCATTACCACTCACTGGGGTCCTGTCCACTGTGGGTGGTAATGCCTTCTATAATGTATTGGCCACATTTAACTTCAGAAACAGAAATGTCCCATCCATCTGTGTGATCAATATCACTCATCACGCATTCATAAATTTATAATAATCGTTCCTTCCCATACTATCCCTGGGACTTTTTGGCATGTCTTTTCAGATTCATTTGTGTAGGTTTTCTTCCCTGAAACACAAAAAAGAGACAATTGATTGAAAGTGAAAAAGTGAAGAGTAGACATTTATACAGTACTGTAAGTCAACACACACTCATCAACACACACACACACACACACACACACACTGTGGGTGATGCTCTCTGCTTGAAGAGTTCCAGCCACATCTGGACACCAACCCCCACGCTCACCGCCAGGGTCTGCGAGCAAAAAAAAAAAAAAAGACCTGAAAAAGAAAATTTTCATCCCTTTTTTTTTTCCCATGTTTCAGGTATGAACACAAATCCTTTAGTAGTCTCCCATCAATACTTTGCATTATTATTATCCATAACGAAGAGTAAACTGCTCACAGGGACTGAGAAAGAAAGAAAGAAATAGACAAAAAAAGAAAGGAAAAGAACAGAGGAGCACTGGAAGAGGGAGGGCCTGGAAAAACGCATTGCCGTAACCCAGTGTTTATGGCTCTCAACGTTAATCTTCTTCTTCTCGAGCAAAATTAGACATGATGACAGCAAATATCTTTATGTGTGGATTTAAAACCAAACGCCCTTGAGATCCACTAACCGCAAGCAGCTACTTCCAGCTACTGCATTCATCAGACAGACAGACTGCATGGCACTTACACGGCTTAAGCCAAAACATTAACACACTCACAGGCGCGCATCACACACACACACACACGCTGAAGGACGTCCAGCTTTCTTCCTAAACGTTCTGAACACTAAAGTTTCAGAGCTCGGTCGAGCAGATGGGTTGCGTCACGGAAGAACAAATCTTTTAATTTTATTAACACGAACAAAACACATTACATAACCGGCTCTGCTAAGACATGGATCTTAGTTATTGTGTCACGGTACGCTACTCGAGTGAAAATAACCAGGATGAAGGGGAAAAAGGCATAACCAGGACACTTAAAAAACGGAAAAACTGCAGCTGGGATTGATGTTAGCATGGCGATTAGATTCATGGGCCACCTTATATAGTCTGCAATTTGGACGTCCCCATCTGAGCAGTGTCTGCCATCTAAATATCCATAACTTCAGAGGATTATGTTGTCAACACAACCGGCGGAGAAGGATTTACAATCAGGGTGGCCTGTTATAGAGATGAATAGAAGGGAAATGCTGCCACGAGGTGGTGGTGCAGCAGTTTTGCATCCAGGAACAATGTGGGAACTACAGAGACAAAGAAAACATATAATGACATATATCTAAATAAAAGCACAATATTAATTAAAGTTCATAATAATTTAAGATTATGATTGAGGACTAAGGATCTTGGTGAGCCAACTTCAGTAGATCTGAAGTCTCACATTGATCAATGATAAATACATAAAAAAAGTTTTTTTTATTCTTAAATAATAATATATTCTCATTAAACATTATCTGTTATCTGCAATCATGTATTTAAAGTATATATAATGCTATATTTAATTGGAAATTCATTTACCAAAACTAAAAGCAGGTATTAATATATGTAAAGTGTTCTACTAACATTTTTTAGGATTGTACACTGCATGGCCAAAAAAAGTCGCCACCAAAAAAAAGGTCAAACACTGTTTATAGCAGGTCAAATAGCACCACATACATTTTCAGTCAGGGATATAGACCATAGCAGAGTGTCTGTGTCTTCTTTCAAGGTAATCTCTTGAGACGGCAGCAGTATGTGTATGAGCATTGTCCTTTTGGAATGTTGCACAAGAGTGTGCATTTAGAAAATGTGGGGCCACTGGTTGCAGGACCACATTACCTCATATTGAGCTGTCAAAGTGCCTTTGTTTGATTCCTTTTGGTTGATTATTTCGGGATGCAAATCTATTTAATTTTGGCAAAGAGTGTATATGACTTTGTTGTATACCTCTGATCCTGCCGACTACGCCAAATGGTTGTGTACTTCGTTTTGGTGACTTTAATCTTCAAGTTAGAAATGGTATATTTCTAATCGCCTAGTAAAGAGACATGTCTGGTCATCTCATTTGCTGTTCTACGTACCAGTTGTTGTATTTTGTTGTGTGGCCTTGGTTGCTGAAGAAAGAAGAGTCTCAGAGCTTCTTGTAAGAAGATGTTACAGCTATATTCATAACAACTAGACAAAGCTCAGTCTGACTGCCAATAGCCAGAGTACAGAGTGGTACTACGGCCCAGCCTTGTGGCTGTGCACCCGAATGCTCTCTCCTACTGAGCCAGACTGGGGACCCAGTCCTGACTCCAAACTAGGGACCCAGCCTCGACTGCACGCCCAACTGGGGAGCCAGCCCTGATGCAACTTAACTACCAACAGAACTAATATGGGAGCAGGAAAACTGAAATATCACTTTTTGGAATCAAGAACAAAGCCTCAGATCCGACTCTCGACTCTCTCATACAAGAAAAACTCTTTGACTCCCAGCTGCACTAATTACTGCACAACGTTACTGCAGCACTAAATGTTAACAAGCAATAAGGTGTTAAATTGTCTAATTATTTCCTTGTAAACCAGCCCTGAACAAAGGCTGCGTCATCCAGCTCTCGACGTGACATAAAAGAATGAAGTCATTAGCGGTTAATAGTCTGTGCTTTGATGAATCTCGTATGACTCTAATACTGCTGTAGAGGGGGGCGTTACGACACCTAGAGACACCCAGGCCTTGGGCACAGGACAACCAAACACAGGTAAACAAACACAGCTTTTCCCCACATGATGACACCTGCTGGGTGGCCTTCCAATAACTGATGCCACTTGAGGATGGCTTCAGCTCTTTTCCGCACCCTTATGAGGTCATGTGAAATACAGGAAATACACCTGGAGCTAAAGCTGATCAGCTGGTGGAGAACTGGCACTAGCACCCAGCCTGAGGCGAGCGGCTAACTGCTAATTAGAGAAGCTATTCTTTTAGGTTTGCTTCTAAGTGTTAGAAAAAGCAAAGGCTTAGGCAGTCTGGTCTTGTGAACGTATACGCTGTATACAGATAATAAATACAAATATATTACATATCTACAGGGGTTGGACAATGACCCAGAAACACCTGGTTTTAGACCACAATAATGTATTGTCCCGACGGACAGTTCTGGTGGAAACAGGAGAGTTGAAGTGCACATTGAATTCTACCGTGATTTGAGCAGCTGTGGTTTAATGTTTTTTGGATACAAACCGGGTTAGCACTCAAACATCCCTTTCAGACAGCTTCCTCTTACAGGGTCCACAGTTAATCCTGTTGGATGTGGTTGGTCCTTCTTGGTGGTATGCTGACATTACCCTGGATACCGTGGCTCTTGATGCATCACAAAGACTTGCTGTCTTGGTCACAGATGCTCCAGCAAGACGTGCACCAACATTTTGTCCTCTTTTGAACTCTGGTATGTCACCCATAATGTTGGGTGCATTGCAATATTTTGAGCAGAACTGTGCTCTTACCCTGCTAATTGAACCTTCACACTCTGCTCTTACTGGTGCAATGTGCAATTAATGAAGATTGGCCACCAGGCTGCTCCAATTTAGCCATGAAACCTCCCACACTAAAATTACAGGTGTTTCAGTTTTTTTGTCCAACCCCTGTAGGAGATTTTATAATATCCCATTCTAAATCCATAGGCGTTAACGTAAAGTCAGTCCTCTTCAGCTGCAGCTACAACAGCAGGTTTGAAATGTAAGGTGTTTTATTTTATATACCTGTAATTATAAAGATTGTACATCAAAAATTATCTCAGTGTCTATTTATTTGATAGAATTCTAAGAAATTGAGCTAAAGCTACTTTTTTAAAGTAGTTTTGTATGTTTTAGCTATGTCTGCTATTAAATCTTAAAGCTAATACTTGGAATTATTAGTGCATTTAGTAGTAGTATTTACGATTTACAGTGTAAATACAAGCAATATACTATTTACTAAGTGTACACAGATAGTACCTGTCTACCCAGTAACACTTTGCTACTATGCTGTGTGTAAATAGTGTAAATTTACTGTATACACTGTAACCAATTCCTGTATTTTTTACACTATTTTTGTTTGCTGTAAATAACTGTTTAACTATGTTGTAAAACTGTAGAATGCAAGGCATCATGGGATGCCCTATGAATACAGTTGCCATCTATATATAGATATTCTTATAACAGGAATATTTGAGTTAAAAAATGTTATTATAATCATAAATCATAATGCAGAAATGTTACCTAATAATATTTTAACATGTATAATCCTATTGAATAAATTTAAAGCAACAATGTTTAGGAAGAGTTCACCCCAAATTTGGTTTAAATATTACCTAAATGTTCCCTAATAGCTAACATTTTAAAGTATGTTACACAAAAATGACATCTTTCCTATTGGCCCCTGACATCCTTTATTTGCATAATGGGCATGTTCCTCATAATGACATGGGTCGCTGCTCTGATCATTGTTTAGTCCCTCTCATTATCACTAGTGATCTCAACATTAGCATGTTAGCACAGAATTCTATTTTTTTTTAAATAATTCTCAGTTTTCCTCAGCTACAGCTTTTACTCAGCACATTAAAAGGTTCAAAACTAGACTGAGGTATCATAATACAGCAAGTAAAAAAAAGGCTGGTCTGCAGGAATAACATGCCACACTGCACTACACAAACTCCAGGAAAATACCAACATTTTAACGTTTAAATCATGATTTGTCACAGAATATATTAAATTCCATTTTGCCAATCATAAATTAACCCTTTAGATTTAAGTATATATTGTTAAACTCTTTAGTCTAGTAAATTTCTGGTGTGTTGCTATTTTGGCGGTGGAGTACACAGGTGCGCCACTGACTGATTAAAACCCTGACAACAGCACCCAGCACGCGTACACCCTGCTCGTTGAACACACATAAACACATTAACTCAACAATACAGAATAAAGAATAAAATAACATACACACTCCCTAAATCAAGCTGTGCGATAAGCAATTGACCGATGTGCCTCTTGTGTTAATATTGTTTTAGATTTACTAGTGTCCTGCTTTTAGTGTCTCAGCCTCAACCAGAGACAGATCTGATATCTGACAGTGCTGATCAGCGTGTGAGTAAGCTTGGTGACACCTGCCCTGCTGCAGTAAATGTTTTGTTTCTAGCTATTCTGCTAGCATTCAGGGTTAGCATAAGAGAAAGAGGATCTGTGCCATCTGGTTTTGGTATCTTCAGCTCACAGTGAAGACTCTTTTCCGTCACTTGTTGACAGAAAGATTGGATGATGAAGTAAATCTGTCATCCGCTGTCTGAGGACGAAAATAATGATGAAATGTAGCACTGTCTACCTACCAAACATTGTTCTGAGAGCAACGGGAGAGCCCTGTGTGTTGTCCTGTTTTCTCCAGGGTAATGGAGCATTCGGGATTGCATGCGCAGACCTAAAAGAACATTAGGAAAATTACAGTGAACTAGGATTTACTCTGGTAATGATAATACTTTAATCCTTTAATCTTTTAGTCTTCTTGTAAGATTTGCGATAGATTTAACCTTTAGCTCCATAAAACAAGGTATGTCATCAGTTGTTTTTTTTACAAAACAGCCTCTATCACATTCTGTGTCTATTTTCTCTGATTTTGCTATTTATAGGTATATGTTAGAGTAAAATGAACATTGTTGTTTTACAACATTTCTCCCACTTTCCATGTAAAAATATTGTCATTTTAGAGGATTCATTTACAGAAAATGAGAAATGGCTGAACTAACAAAAAATGATGCAAAGCTTTCAGACCCTAAACAGTGCAAAGAAAACAAGTTTTACTAGTTCAGAAATCAATATTTGGTGGAATAACCCTGGTTTTTAATCACAGTTTTCATGCATTTTGGCATGTTCTCCTCCACCAGTCTTACACACTGCTTTTGGATAACTTTATGACACTCCCAGTGCAAAAATTCAAGCAGTTCAGCTTGGTTTGATGGCTTGTGATCATCCATCTTCCTCTTGATTAAACTCCAGATAATACACTTATTGTGTATTATGTCCTCAAGTCCTAAAAGTAGATGAAATTTCCATTCTGCTTCTCTCAGTCCAGTGATTTGACCATTCTCACAGTATTTCAATTGGGCAAAATGCCTTTACGTGCATTTATAGGGCAGCAGGACAATTTTATGGTGAGACCCATCGTCTAATCAGACCACACCTTTAATTAATTAGATATCTATCACTGAGTCAAAACTGCATGCAGTGGTTTTTGCAGCAATCTTTAGAGCTCTATACACACCACACACTGCCACTGTAATAAGACTCTGAGGAGCAAATAAACATAAATTATTGGCGCCTAATGCCAGGCACAGGCAGGATAGGTATAATCCCAGCTAAATTAGACTGTTATCAGAATGTTTAGCAGCATTTTGAAAAGGTTAGCCACTAATGTTACAAAAATATAATATTCCAGAAACTTTCTAAAAATGTGTGATATAATAATGATTTGAATCATAAAGTGTTTAAAAAAGTTTCTTACATAACGTTCCTGCTAAAATTAAATACTATAAATTTGAAGGGTTAAATATTTTTTTATGAACATTGAGAAAACGTGACAAATTGTACATTTTCATAAATGTTCAGAAAACGTTTGACTACCCAAAAACTGATAGCTGTTCTAAATTGGTCACATCCAATCTGAGCCAAATGTTGGTGTACTTATGCATGATGTACACAGTAGGGATACCCTTCACCATGTAAATATCAGTAGTGTGCAGTGAGGGCCTTCTAACCCTTCAGAGAAGGGGTGACAATAGGTGCATGTAAATAATTACATAATATTTAATCAGGAAATATATATTATAGTTATTGTAAACTATAAGCATATTTTTTATAAATGAACTAAAATAAAAAACAGCAACTAATTCAAAGCATTAGTCAAATCAAAGTTTTTTAAAATGGCTTCTGTCTCTTTGTGTCTGCGTGACCCTTCTGCTGATTTTGAGAAGGGTGTAGTAATGAATCTATTAGCAAAGTCACAGGACAATCTAACCAATCAGATTCATGATTTTCACTACGGGGGCGGGGCCATGACTGTCTAACCCGTTATCGGCGCTCTGCTGAAGGGGTTACGCATTGCTTAGTGTAAAACGGAGCTCATGCTGGTTTAGTTCAATAGTTAGCTAACTATTATGGAATTGCGACGGCAAATGAGACAAATATTGTGTCACATCATATTAAAAAGTCTTTTTAAAGACTGTCCTTCAATGTGAAACCAAGAAGGGGTACCCATTATAATAAATGCACGCCACTGATAAATATCCACTATAAAATCTCCATCATAAAAACATAAAGCACTTTTATTAACATATTAATAACTGATGTCCTTGCTGGCATCTCTGCACAGCTCTGTTTCTGACTGATCCAGCACAGAGCTTCAGAGCACAGATCTAATGAATCAATCAAAGCCACTGGAGCTCCACCGGCTGGGCTCTGATTTCCACGCCGGCGTCTTTGTAGCGGTACCCCTACACTGAGTGTACTGTCCCTCAGGTGTCAGTCTCACAGTCCACGGCATCTGCTCAGAGCTTCAGACACTGGGCTCTTTCTCCGGGGGACGCAGGGAGAGAGACGTGGCATGGGCACAGACACATATTGCGCCAGGTTTAGATCCTATTATACTCAGGTTTTAATTAAGAACTTGTTGATCTCGAGGCTTCAGTCTCACAGTGGCTCTTTGTAAAGGGCATAGGCCCTGGGCTCCGTTTCCTTTCATAATGAAGAAGCGGATATGAAGGATGGATGAGATAATGTTACTCCATCTTTACATTAAGGTTAGAACGGTAATCTGGAAATGAACATGCATCCAGGACTTAAAGACTCAAGTCCTGATCAGCATGACCATCATGTGTAGGAGGCAGATTTACAGTGTCTATAAAACGCATTCACTTCCTTTGGTGTTTTACTTATTTTCTTGTTTTTATAAATAGATTCATTGTGATTATAATTTATTAAAACCATTTAATGTCAAAGTGAATTACATAAAAATAACATGGAAAATAAAAACAATTACAATGGTTGTGCAACTAAAGTGGATTTTACTGCTATTCCAGGTGGTGGCTTCAGTGTTGCTAAGAGGTTGTTATGGAGTTGCTAGGTGGCTGCTATGGTGTTGCAAGTTGGTTGCTAAGGTTTTGCTAGCTTTTTCGTTGGGTGCAACTAAAGTGGCTTCCACTGGTATCCCAGGTGGTTGCTATGGTGTTGCAAAATGGTTGCTAAAGTTTTTGATGGATGGTACCTATGGTACCCCTGGTTGCTTTGGTTTTGCCAAGAGGTTGTGATAATGTTGCAAAGTAGCTGCTAAGGTGTTGCCGGATGGCTGTTATGGCACCCTATGTGATTTTTATGGTGTTCCTAAGTAGTTTATAGGTTAGGTGGTTGGGTAACACTTTACAACAACTGTGGATGGTTTGTTTGGTTGTTGTGATGTGCGTCTCCTGAAACGTCCAAAAAGCTACATTTAGGTCTCATCAGACCAAAGACCTCTCTTACATTTAAGTGTGTATTTAATTGCACATATCAAAAAAGCCAAACTTTATTGATATGATTCCATTTATAAAATCAATAGAAGAGGAATGAATACTTGTTTATAGATGCTTCCTTATTGGCAATGTTGCATCCAATTGCGTTTGATATTTTTAATATTTAAAAGCACTGTATTGCATTTGCAATTCTGTAAACATACCCTAGATTCAACAAATCGAACTTTTGTATCCAAATGTGGATCACATTTAATGCAATACATTTCAAGATCATTTCAAAAGCAGAAACGCTAATATTGTATCTTTTGTATTAAATTTTTACATATTTAATATCTTTAAAAAATGATCAAAGGCTTGCAAATAGTTTCCCATAGTGTAACCTCAGCTAACATTAGGAATCATAATCATAATCATAATGCATAATTGAACGTACACGGCTCAGCCTGCTCTCATAATCTGATTAAGATGAGACAGAACAAGAACCTCAGAAAACAATTTGAGAAAGTTCTCCTTTTCTCTTGTCGGCTTCTTCGAGAGGCCTCTTTGATCACTCGTCTTCCTGTCTCGCCACAACAGCAGCTGATGATTTTTTCAGAAGCTCCTCTTTTGAAAAGACTGTTTGAAGTAAGAACTGAGACGTGCTGCAGATATTCAGCGAGGGCTGGGCCGAGTTTCACTTCATAGGTCCTTCTCTAACTTTAGTCGAAAAGTTCACTTAAGACATCAAAAAATAACAATTATTACATTTACTGTGAGTGTCTAAAATCAGTGAACTCAGTACTTTTTTTGTTATCTTTTTAGAAACACAGAGCAAATGCAAAATATACTGGTAAAACTATAATTTATGTCAAAGGCGTAGGAGTGGGTTTGATATTGGGGGGGCACATTTTCTAAAATGAATCAAAGCCCACCCTATAGTGACTTAGAACAACATTTGCGGAATTACAGTTAATCACAAAAAACAAAATATTTTTTTTCTGTACTTCTGTTTATTATTAGTTAAATCCAACCAATTGTGACTTTACAACCTAAACATGTTACTCCATATTACATTTAGTGTTGTCAGAAAAAAAATATGTGTTCAATGTCTGAATTATAAACATATATGACAAAAACCGATCAGTAATGACATAATATTTAACATAATATAACAACAGATTTGGTTATTATTAATATTATTATTATTATTATGTATTGTTTTTCAGTTCCGTTGTATATTTACATTTTCTCCACTCTTTTTAATAAAAACTCAGTAGCATCCTTTGTTTTATTTTGTCTACTGAAAGCACTTCTTATAATGGTAAAAGTTTCATATGTTTCATAGAGATTTTTGGCCGCAGTTAATAATATAAATGTTAGATAACCCAAATCTTCCCAGTCTTTTAGCCGAACAAGACATTACCCAAAAGTCATTTTATTGGAGTATATTGTTATTGTTGAGATTCATTGCTCTCATTACTGACCCATTCAGCACAACACCGGCATATAAAGCCTATATTTCTATACAGCTTTCTCATTGGATAAGGCGAGCAATGGTTCTACTAACAAGCGCTAAAACTTCGATACCACCGTGATGGTGTGCATCATATATCTGGGACTGCAAAAACACTAGACAGTTCTGGGAGAGCAGTGCAGAGCCATTTTGCAATAACTAGATCTACAGATCTACAGATAATTGAGCAATTTCCAGCCACTCACAACCATCGTTGATGTCACATGAAAAACCTTGTATTTGCCTTGTAACCTTGTATAAGTTACAAGATAAGGAAAAAAGCCTACCAACACAACTCAAAGTAAATAAGATTTTATTCCAACGTATTTTAGAGCATTTCTATTGGTCCACTCATAATAAAGTGTTGACACAATATAAAGAACAGTCAGAATCCACACTTGGAAACACCCATGCCTGAAGCACAAGGAAACCAAACACAGGTAAACACAGCTCTTGCTAAGTGACCTTATTAAAGTGATAGGATGCACTATCCAGTAGTAATACAGTCTTTCTGTATTGTGCTCTTGGTCAGTTTTGTTAAGGCAGCCACCTCAGTCATCACTGAGGCATTGTGAATATATTTATAATATATTTAAGCTTAATTTTTGATGCCATATAGCTTACCGTTATCTTCGAATCATCAGGAGTGTCAAACATATGGCATGCAGGACAGAGCTGGCTTGAGAAATTAAATTAAATGTAACTATGTTCATCCGCTTATTAAAGAAATACAATACTCCTAATCAACACTGATTCTAATGTATAGGAACAAACAGGAAAACTTCACAGCACAACCAATCAGATTCAGTTTTTTGTAACTGAAGGTGTGACAACAGACAGTCAAACTCCATCAGATAACACCATCAGACTCATCATTCTGTAAAAGGCCAAGACTCTCAAACAGTGAACTCAGTGTGAGTGCAGCGAAAGAGACTACTGCAGTTTATTATTTTGGTAAACAATTTTACTGGGGTATAAGACCATAAATTATTACAATCTTACACACTTTATAACTGTTTGTGTTAAAAACTGTGTAAAATATATTAAATGTCGATGACAGATTTTTTTTCACATCGGATTATAAAACATACTATCAATTAGTTTTTTTTTATACATAAAGTGCACCAGAATAAAAAGTGCATTTTAAGCAACAATAGTAAGGAACAGGGGTTTTGCCAGGTTTCCCTTCTAATTGAGTAGGTCTCACCGCTGGGGCAAAACTGTAATTCTTAAAAAAAAAACATTTTCTTTTAAAGTCGAGCGCTGGATGTTAATCTACACAGAATTTGCTTGTGAAAACTGTTAATTTAGGTGATTAAAGCACTTATGTTTATTTACAGTATATATAGATCTCCTAGCCACGTTAGCTGTGGTTTGCAGAGCTTAGCACTAGTTAATGCTGCACGACAGAGCTACACTGAGGAACCCTGAGTGTTTCAGTAACCTAGGATGCTATCAGCTAGCGGTTCATCCCACATATCTTGTTTTAACACAGTAAACTTGCAGATTACAGTCCTATTTACTCGCTTCTGAACGATGAAAGAGCTAGCGTTGCGGTTAGCGGCTAATGCTAATACTTCTCCAGTCTCAGTTTCTTCAATGAAACTCCTGTATAATGCTACACTTTAGTGGAGTGGCTTTACTGCTCCTTACAACCTGACTGGTAGAGTTCATACATAAGTGGCACCAGATTATAAAGTGCACTGTCCTTTTTCAGGAAAATTAGAGCATTTTAAGTGCTCCTTATAGTGCAAAAAATACGGTACAATATTTTTGACTGATTACATCATAGTACAATGACTTATTATGATAATCTGCATCTGCAAATGTTTCATAGTATTCAAAATAGCAATTCTAGACTCATGAATGGTAGCATACACACATACACAGCCTCTCACACACTCACACACACACACCTACTCATAATCTTTCTGGCCAGCAAGACCTGCCAAAAAAAGTTGTGTGTTGTCTTGCCAGCTTCTATCAACCCTCAGCGGTGGAAGTAGTGAAGATTCAGTGTCTAACGGCTTCGTGCATGCTCCGATAAGGATCGCCTTAGCGCGCTACGCTAACCAACCTGCTTCCTGTCTTTAATTAACCCCGCTGACAGACACCCTGCCTACAAGACATGCACACACAAATCCATCAAAGGCCACTTTGTGTTGAACACAGCGAGGAACTAAAGAGGCCACGGCCTCTAAGCCCTTGATGTGGACCTGCTTTAGGCCTGGGCCTAATCCACATGCAGCGCATGCAGCTCAAACACACTGATCTGGAGGGATTCTGGGTTTCAGCTACAGTATATCCACACCATCAATCCACACTCAGGCTCGTTGAGAGTGATTGTAAATTATACCTATGGGTTATGTAATGGTTTTTCAGAATTATATGAGCCCGGAAACATCTGCGGAGCATATTTTGCTGAGAGAATTGGGTTTTTATGTGATACCAGTGCAGCCGGCTCGTTTAATTTACTGTGCCAGTCTCTGTCCTTAAGAAAAGGTCATGAATAACCACACTGATAACAAGAACCGAACTCTACTAATGACTCAAACATGAAGATATGCTGAGTTCTGGCTCAGTTTGATACATAGAATCTGTATAAATATACACAGACATGCCGAATGTCATGGGAGTGGGAGTAGTACTTTGTCTCGTGACTTTTGCCATGTCTCAAAAAAGCTAAAGAACATGGCACTGGCCTGTGAGATATGTAGATTTGCACCTGTCCCGTAAAATTTAGATTTTTTTTTTTCTTCTCATTAAATGTTGTGTCGAGTAATCCAGGGATTCTAAACTGGTCTCAGCACAGGACCCACATTTTCTCATGGTCATTAAGTCGCAACACACTTCTATAAAATGCAAACAAAAAATATATATATTTTTGAAAAAAAAAAAGCCTTCAAAAACCTATTTAAACATACATATATGCATGCAAAGTGATATGAGTAGCAATTTTTTGTTTGTTTTTAAATTGAGGAGTAACATGCCAACTACATGCATAAAAGTTACTACAATAAAATTAAATATCAAAACTGCACAAAATAAATAAGGCCACAAACAGTACATTTACTAATTTATGCAAAACTCTATAAAAAGTTATTATTTATTTTTTAATTATTTAATTATTTGTTGTAAAAGCACTTTTGGGTCCCAACAAACCAGTTGAGAATTGCTCCAATATAAAACCAATACGAGAGGTGCTTTTTTCTGTGTTTTCTGTAAAATCTCCAGTCATCTCCTGAGACGGATAGAAGTATTAGCCAATGTAAAAACATTATATGGCCATTTAAAGAACAAATCATACTAATAGATATACAGTTGATATATATAAGTTTATTATTTAATATATATACATCTCATATATGTCCTTAATCTATTTGGTAATTTGACTCAGAGTGTAACGTGCCTCTTGTAACTTATGCTTCTCTCGAGTGATGTAAAAAAAAGGGTTAAATTACTTTTTCTATCCTGCACTGTGGATGTTTACTCAGTATACTCAAAGTACAAATGTCTGTAAATTCTTAATGTAGTTAGATTGTGTTTCTCTATAACTGTGACTTGGATAATGATCAAAGCATATTTCATTAGTAATGAATGCAAAAATTATATGAATTCCAATAAAAAGGGATAACTTACTTTTCTGCAACAGTTTTTATAATCAGTCAAATGTGTTCTGTGTTCAGAGGCTTTATTTAACAGGACCACTTTACAGTTTCCCAAAAGTTCACTGAACTTCTCTTAAAAGGTAAAAACCACTAACGGTAAATTCTACAGTAGCCAGTCATATTTAATTAAACCACAGATGATGTAATCTTCCCAGTGCTGACATGGTCTACATGCCTCTGGTCCTCTCCTCAAATTAATATCTTCTAGCCTCCATTTCCAGGAACTGCACTGTCTGGAGAAACACAGTCACACTAATGGAATCAGGCCCTGGGGAGGGGGCATGTTTTTGTTTTAGGCAAAAGGAGCAAATACCCACAGACGTGACAGGATTTACTGCCTTGATTCTTTATGAGCAATTTGCACAAATCTGTCCTCAGTAACATGGTGAAACTGCAGTAAATCCAGACACAGTTGCTGGAGGCCAAAACCAACTATCCCCAGGTATTATAAGCTGCTATTTTATATTTTGACTGTTGAAATTAATTTTCCATTTGCTGAAATTACAATCTGTATCCACAAGATGGCAGAGTCTGTTCCTGAAGTGACATGACTTACAAATGCCTTACAGACAATAATAGTGATAAATCATATCTGGACCATTTTGTACCTTTGATTGTGAGTTGTGACATAAAATGCAATAATGCATAATAATAATAATAAATGTAGCTGATCAGCTGCATAGACACTGGATCAAATATATATATATATATATATATATATATATATATATATATATATATATATATATATATATTTTTTTTTTTTTTTTTTTTTTTTTTTCTTAATATCATACTTATCAATAACTAATGTAGTTATATATTATTGTCAAGCTCATTTGTACAATATATAAATACACAGCTCTGGAAAAAAAATGAGACCGCTTAAAAATTGAGTTTCTTTGATTTTACCAAATTGAAAACCTCTGGTTCTGGTCAAGAGGAAGATGGATGATCACAAACCATCAAACCAAACTGAACTGCTTGAATTTCTGCACCAGGAGCGGCATAAAATTATCCAAAAGCAGTGTGTAAGACTGAAAACCGTGATTAAAAACCAGGGTTATTCCACCAAATATTGATTTCTAAACTCTTAAAATGATATAAATATAACCTTGTTTTCTTTGCATTAATTGAGGTGTTAAAGCTCTGCAGCTTTTTTGCTATTTCAGCCATTTCTCATTTTCTGCAAATAAATGCTCTTGTTGAAAATTTTGATATACACCTGATATTTGTGTCAGATTGAGGTTGGACCATGATCTCACCAACAACTAACCACTCCAGAGTTCACGCAGTACCCAACTAAGCCCACCTCCTCTTAATGGTCTTGGTAAAGTGGTTTAGACCTGCTTATTAATATACATACAGTTAGGTTTATAAATATTTGATATATATATGTGTGACGCACATCTTCATGATTTGGGCTCTGCATTCCAATTCCACACTGGATTTGAAATGAAACAACAAAGATGCCATTAAAGTGTAGACTTTCGACTCAGAATTAACTAAACGCAGCAAGTTTAACAGTACAGATGGACAATAAACGGCCTGGAAAGGCATCAAACCCAGTGTATGGTGATGCCAGTGGGTTCCAGACTTCAGGCAGTCATTGCCTGCAAAGGATTCTTAACAAAGTATTAAAAATGAACATTTTATTAATGGTAAAGTTCATTTGTCCAATTACTTTTGAGTCCCTGAAATGAGAAAGCTTTGTAGGAAAAAAAAAACATTTGACTGCAGGTAAAAGTGAAGTTTGGAGTAAAAATACAAAAGAAATAATCTTTAATGATTTAATTGTGTAGAAACGTATGTAGAAAATGACTGGAATAGGCCTGTTAGTGTGTAAGCATTTATAGTATACAGTGAGGAAGATGGTAAAAATAAAAAATGCACACACTTTAACTCAACAGTTTATTATTAAACATGTATAACTAGTCGTTCCACATGTTTTATACTTATCATTATTTAATCTTATAGTTTTATAACAATTTTTCATCCTAGAGTGTTCTGCAGGATAACTTGCCTGCTTTACATTATACATTATAACAAGGGCATCCTTGAGTATCCTTATAACACAGATATTTCACTACTATTGCAGGGTCTGTTGGGAACCGTCCCCTATGTGTCCTGCCTGGGACATCAGACGTGATTAAAGGAAACAAGAGGAGAAAAACATCGGGTGATCAACATGTAGAACCCAGGTAGAACATCAGACTTCTTCCATCACATGATGACCAACAGCAAACAAAGAGTCTGAATCCCAAACAGATCCCTACTGCAGTTTCAGTGCATGATGTAGAATCAGCAGCCTATAATCAAGAGCACTATTCAGGGAGCATGGAGCAAATTTGAGATTCAGCCTCCCTTCGAGGTAAAGGGTAAACAGATGAACAGACATGCCTCCTCTAAACAGTCCCTCCTCAGGTGGGTCAATGTGTGCCCTTCTGGACCATCTGTGAGAAGCGGTTGGTGATGGCCAGGGTGGTGTCGATGAAGCGCTCCACACAGCTCACCAGACACGCCTCCGTCCGAGAGTCCAGCTTGGAGCTGGGCTTATCCATGCATTTGTCCCAGCACACGTCTGTGAAGTTATGCACCTGTGAAGCACACAACGATAATGATAAAAACAATTCCAAATAGTGCTGTGCGATTATGGCCTTATAAAAATATCTGAATTTTTTTCACAAAAAATCTGATTTTTGATTTTAATCAACCCCCCCCCACTAAAAAAAAAAAAAAAAAAACTACAGATCACAAAGAAATTGATCCAAACTAAGCTTACAAGCTTCTGGTTGAAGGTATTTTGGACTATTCTTCTTTACAAAATATATCCAGTCTTATCTGAGATTTTTCTTGGTCTGCCACTTAGTAGTCTTAACTAGAACCGTGCCTGTGGTCTTCCATTTCCTCACTATATTCCTCACAGTGGAAACTGACAGCTGAAATCTCTGAGACAGCTTTTGTATTCTAGGAGATGCCCTGGTGTTCTCCACCGCTGAGCACCACAGATTTATAAAGGGAAAAAAGAAGACAATTATCAGGTGTTCCCCAGGTTTTTCACACCACTGTATAAAAGGAGCTGCACTATCAGTTGCTCCAGTACAGTATAGTACAGGTGTGTAGTGTGTGTGTGTAGTAAAATACAGTACGGTATAGTACAGTTCAGTAAAGGTGTGTGTGTGTGTGTGTGTGTGTGTAGTTTGTTTTTGTATAGTGTAATTTGTGTGTGTGTGGTAGTAGTAGTAGTACAGTATATGTGGGTGTGTGTAGTATAGTGTAGTGTTTGTATGCGTGTAGTGGAGTGGAGTGTGTGGTAGTACAGACCAGTGCAGTTCAGTTCAGTCCAGTCCAGGTGTGTGTGTGTGTGTGTGTGATACAGTCCAGTCCAGTACAGGTGTGTGTGTGTGTGTGATACAGTCCAGTCCAGTACATGTGTGTGTGTGTGTCTGACCTGAGCCTGGAACTGGGCTTTCTGTTGCTCCACCGCGAGCATCCTCTGCAGCTCCGCCGCCTCGGCTTTCTCCGCGGAACCGGAGTCCGGCATATCAAACCCGCTGAAATCCGCCATGACTCTGCCCCGCGCGCTGCTGAATCCTGTACCGGGAGTGAAGGAGAGACCGCGGCAAGGGTAAAACACCACACCACACCACACACTACCCGGCGCGCACCGGTATCGTCACATCCCGTACACGAGCGACTGAGCCTGTGTTGTGTCAAATTGTGCTACCTTGTCAAATCGTGCTACCCTAGTGTATATTTACCTGTAAAATTCTAAAGAAGCACCATATTACAGCATGTTCCCAGTAGATGTGGGTTAGTATATTTGAATAGCGTAAATCACAGTTTTATGGTAAAGTTATGGCAATGAGAGGTCCTTACAAACTGCTTTTGTATTGTTTATTATTGTTTTTATATAATAATTATTGTATTTTTTACTATTATTAATTTCCATTTAAACTTTAGTGCAATGACAGTGAGTCAATAAAATAGTCCATTCTGTTTAATGCACAAAAAAAACAAATTTATTATTTTAAAAAAGCACGAGAAATAATAAAAAATGTCTAAATCAGGGCTTGCGCAGTGTCGTTGGGAAGCACGTATCCATGGGTAACGAAACTCGACATTACACCGGATTATAGAGAGCCTGCGCACTTCCGCTCTCCGCGCTATATCAGATCACCGTTAGAGGGAGCCCGCGAGAGAGTGCAGAATGAATGTGGGTGAATAGAGCTGAAGGGCTAAAAACATTAATTAAAGATATTAATTAACCACTTAAGAAAACTTGTAATTTCCAATTTTACTACAGTGAACTGGTTTTAGGCTTTAAATGCGCTAGCATTACTGCTACTCTGAGCTTACTGGTTGGTGAGCAAAGAATCTCTAAAAACCCTCACTTGAGAATATCTTCCATGTTCGTATGGCCACCTGATTGAGTCCAAAGTGAAAGTGTTTAATAATGTTAAATCATTTAATATCCAATTGTTCTCACCACAGAACAATACCACATGTTTCAGCACTGAGATTTATTTTAAAGCTTTCAAACTCCAGTTATAAGCAGACGTGTATAAAGTGTACAAGATTTTTGTACTTAAGTACTGCAAATAGTTGCAAAACCTAAAATGTCAAATCTAGTACTGTAGTACTGGAAGTAAAAGTGCAGTACTGTGTTATTAGTGTGGTTATTACAGAAAGCAGAGGAAAGTTAGCAGAGCTAAAGGCAGAACGGGAGCACTGAGATCTTCTTATCTTCTTATAAGATCAGCTTGACCACTTGATTCACTCAATGATGAGCAGCTTCATCAAACCCAGTGTCAGTGCAGAACATCTATCTCTCTGGCTTTAATGATAATGTGGGTTTGGAAAAAATCCAAAAAAAAAATTGTGTGTATATATATATATATATATATATATATATATATATATATATATATATATATATATATATATATATACAGCGCTTTTACTTCACTACATATTTTGGATGAGTTTTTATTATACTTTTACTCTGATATTTGTTTTATATTTGTACGATATTTGTTACTCGTAGGAGAAAAAAATAATAGATACAGATCTATCTATCTATCTATCTATCTATCTATCTGTCTGTCTGTCTGTCTGTCTGTCTGTCTGTCTGTCTGTCTGTCTGTAACTCCAGCATCAGCTCACCATCCAGTCTCTGTACTCATAGAAAAAATATATGATATAAAAAAATACCACCTTTACTGCTTAAACCCTGTTTACTGAAGATATAATAATAATATAGATCTGAAAAAAAGAGAAACCACTTAAAAACAATTAATTTGGTCTGGAATACAATCAACAGGAAAATGGATGAACGTAATAATACGAACCAAATACTGATTTCTGGACTCTTAAAACTAGGAATATTATTATTATTATTATTATTTTTTTGCATTATTTAAGGTCTGAAAGTTCTGCATCTTTTTTTGTTATTTCAGCCATTTTTCAATTTCTGCAAATGCTCTAAATAACAATATTTTTATTTGGAATTTGGGAGAATTGTTGTCCGTAGTTTATAGAATAAAACAACAATGTTAATTTTACTCAAACATAAACCTATAAATAGCAAAATCAGAGAAACGGATTCAGAAACTGAAGAGGTCTCTTATTTTTTTCCAGAGCTGTATGTGCAGAAATGTGAGGGGTGTACTCACCTTTGTTGAATACTGTATATCTATATACCATTTATATACTAAGTAAAATTTAGCAGTTAAAAAAAAAATAATAATAATACATTTTATTTGTAACATCTTATTTGTTATTACATTTCAAAGAAGTCTCAAAGTGCTACAGCGTAAATAAAATCAGAACAAACATTTAGAAACAAGTGGAATAAAAAAATAACATTTAAACATAAAAACATGAGTTTGTGAGCTAGGAAAAGTGTTTACAGTCTCTACAGTAAGTTCAGTAAACTGGCTTGACCCAAATACCTTTAAAGGGGTTGAAGGTTTAGCTTTATGATCCGGAAGTTCACTGCTTATATAAACATTAACACTGAGCACACAGGAGCAGCTTCAGCAGTACGATTCCAACCTATATGCACTGTTTTATTTTTGTAAAAACTACACACACTCTTATCAGTTTGAGTACTAAAACAGCTGCATCATGAAAGGTGAGCATGATTTTTTTTTTCTTTGATTTTTATCATAACAGACGCAGAACCGTCAGACGTGTCTGGGCTGGTCTGGTGTGGCAGCAGGTTCACTTTTTAAACAGCTTGTTCAAACAGTTGGTGAGTTCTGTTTGGCTAGCCCAAAACTAGCCCAAAATGGTCAGGATTCACATCAATGTATTTATCTAAAGTATTTGTAGCGTTATTAAACCTTTAATCAGCCAACACTTGCCTAATTAAAGTTGCAAGAAAAAGTATGTGAACCCTTTGGGATTACTTAAATTTCTGCATATATCAATCATTAAATGTGTTCTGATCTTCATCTAAGTCACAACAATAGACAAACACAGTCTGCTTAAACTAATACCACAAAAAAATGATAAGTTTGCATTGTTTTATTGAACACAACATGTTAACATTCACAGTGAGGGGGGAAAAGTATGTGAATCTTTGGATTTAATAACTTGAGGTCAGGACTCTCCAGAAGGCGCATTTTGTTCAGCTGATTTTATTCGGTAGTTGTTTTACTTCTATGTTTTGGGTCGTTGTCCTGTTGCATCATCCATACTCTGTTGAGCTTTTTAGCTATATTTTTATTCTGAATTTGGGAGACATGTCCGTAGTTTATAGAATTAAACAACAAAGTTCATTTTATTTAAACATATACCTATAGCAAAATAGCAAAATCAGAGACAAAGAAAAACATCTTTACAGAGCTGTATATGTGGTCACAAATGTACAGAAAAGGTAGAAAAATGTCACAAAATGTAGTTTTACATAGAACAGATTTTATGTTAAAAAAAAAAAAAGTTTATGTGAGTTTTTCTCTGTATTCGTTTTCTTGACACCAACAAAACAAAAATCTCCAGCTTTCATAGATTACTGATTAATTTATCTTTTTATCCACTTCTTCCTGGTCAGGCCTGCAGTGGATCCGGAGCCTGTCCGGAATCATTGGACACAAGGCAGCAATACCACCTGGACATGGCGTCAGTCTGCTGCAAGGTACCACACCTACTCTCATTCATTCACATTTAGCGTAATCAGCTCACCTACCACGTGTGATTTGGGGAAGTATGAGCAAAAATCTTACCCAATCAGGACAATACATTATATCTAAAGACCACTGTGTGTGAATGAGCATCAGTCTGAGGAAGACTGCCTGGAGCAGGGATGGAGGAGGTGAAGGAGGTGGAGGAGGGGAGATCTCAGTGTGTTGAATAAACATAGAACTTCCTCCGAACGTCCTCTGATATTCTAGCATTAAACTGCATGTATACGAGCTAAAATAACAGCTCTGCTAGGGGTGGGCAATATTATATTGTATACAATATATCATGACACAGAAATATCATGATATTAAAAATCCATATCGTGATAATAGAGATGTTCTGTCTTAAAAGTAGTCTATTATTAACTGTGAAGCTTTAGGTGTATTTATTGTATAATTGTTTTAGTTTGCAGTTTATATGCATGCACTGAATATTCTGCAATATTATTTGCTGCATTATATTATTTTATGCTATATTATTTATTTTGCCACATTATGATTATGCTGTTATACTCTTATACTATATTCCTGAAATTAATTAATTATTTTACTGTTTTCCAATATCGCCAAGTATATCGCTTTATATATAAATATATGTATGTATATATATATATATATATATATATATATATATATATATATATATAGTTTAGTTCTACATGAAAGCTTTCTTGTTTGCAGTTTTTAAAACAACAGTTTAAGATAATTTAGAGAGAAAAGAGAAAGGTTATAGATATAAAATACAAAAGGAATTGTAGAGCTTTATACCCTTTAAGATCCTGTGTCAATTACAATGGACATCATGTAATTAATTTTTTTTCAAATGCTTTGTTTAACAAAATACTAATTGGGACCTGTTGTCCATCAGAAAAGATAGTAAACCAATCAATGAAACAGTAGCTTAGTTCCGCTCACTGCATTGGAAAAAAATATCAGAACAAATGGGCAAAGTAATACAAGCTAATACTGTGATTTAGAACACTTTTTTATCATATTTAGGAATAAAATATGAATTAAATGGATTTATTATTTTTTTTTTTTTATAGATTTGATATTAGGATAGGAGTGTCTTCATTTTTGTTATTTTGTTATTTTTGTCATTACAGACCAGAGGCGATTGCTCTAAGACTGCAAGGGAAGCTCAGCTTCCCCTAAAATGTCAAAAAATAAGTGATCAAATATATACTGTTACATATGTACATGTCATTGACTAAATATGCGCTACAGCGTGCTCAACTTTTGTTCAGAATCAGCTTCTTATCATTGGTAACCAGAGGCGTGCTAAAGCACCACCAACTCTGCCCTTTATCAACGTGACCTTTTGAAACTTTTTTTTAATATATATTTTTTAATATTATTATTATTAAGATTTTACTAAGGCCGGTTTGAAATGATCTTTTGAAAACCTGAGCGATTAAAAACGAGTGAAAACAGAATGCCCTGAAATCAGCTCACACACACCCGACCTCTCTCTTCCTCTGTCACGTGACCCTGCGCGGTCGCACGCAAGGCACACTAGATGCGCTGCAGCAGCAGTTCAGTTCAGCGAGATAGGCTTCTTCTCCCCCGTGACCCGCCAGCCAGGCAACATACACATCAAGTAAAATTGTACAGTTTGCCCTCTAAGCCGAACGTGAAATCAGTAAAATATGTCATAGTTAATATTGTATATGTATTTTATCAGTTGGGGCTGTGACATTTTTCCATTGACAACTCACGTTTAGAGAATGTTACATGTAGAAGTCAAATTTCATTCAACATGTGCGTGTAATTATTTTTTATAATGAAGTGTGCCACGTGCTCTAAAAAGTGCCCATGAGCACTTGCCCCCCAAAATGTCTGTGCATGCATTCTGCGAAAGACGCAACTTTCCTCTCACTCATTCCCGCATCTTCACGGTCAAGCGTGCAGCAAAACGAGACAAGTCATTGGATAAATGCTGGGCTTTGTCCCACCCATCGGACGCTCAGCGTCTCTGAGGGTCTATAGGGCAGGGGGCTGGCCTCGGCCGGCCCGGACGCTCAGCTTCTGCATGATGATTGGATGATCTGTCTGAGGCTGGATCCCTTTTTGTTTGACAGCAAAATGAGTGAACCAGCGATCTGTTTAACCGGAGACTTTCCTAATCCTCTTAGCTGCATTTTCTTTGTTAAAAACAACGAGCAACAAATCATGCTTCTATTTCTGGTGTTTTTTTGGTAGCTACTTGTGTTTGGAGACTGAATTCTATCACTCTTTCTGACTTCTATCGCAGTTTCTGTCCAGCGGGTGCTGCTGAGCCCCTTTACTGTCACAAAGCACTCACAGGCGGACACACTTCATACTAGCCTCGCGCCAGTCCCAGCTAGGTGGCATAATATTGGCAGACAGTGTGGCAGACAGTTTGAATGTTGTGGACCGGATTTTGGCTGAGCCATTTGATAGTCTTCCTTACGAAGAAAAACTTAGAGTTAAACAGCAGGGCAGATCAACTGCTCAGGGGTGGGTTTCCCGAAAACGATCAACCTTAGCGAATAACGAACGAACTAACGAATGACGTGAGTAAAGAACGAGCCAGTTCTGCGAGTGTTTCCCAAAGAGCTTCGCAAAGTGAAAATTAACGAAGGAGGTTAAAGAACGTCTTTGTTGACTCCTCCCCCGAAACAGCGCACTTAATCGATCCACAAATATCGATTCAACACTGCCAATATGCAGTATTTATTCACTATTACACCCTAAAAACGTAGAAATGTGTTGTAATCAACAACATTATACAAATTATAATATTTAAATTACAAAAGGATGTACTTTGGCATTAATAAAATACTCCTAAAGATACATATGACTAAATAAATACTCGAAAATCTAATCTATTTTAAAACATTAAACTTTTTTTTACTTTTTTAAAAATATTATTGTTAATATATATTATATTAATAGATATTATACTAATATTATTAATAGTAATATTGATAGTAATATTAATTTATTATTATAATTATTAATAATATAAAAATAATATAATAATACATATATATATATATATATATATATATATATATATATATATATATATATATATATATATATATATATATATATATTAAAACCAAAAGGAGTATGTTTTATTATACTTTATACACTCTGTAAAGCTCCAGCTCATCCTAAATCACCATCTCAGTTGGGTTTAGGTCAGGGGATTGTGAAGGCCATGCACCTTTTTGTTTACTAGATAATTCCATATGCGTCAATTAATAGTTTTCATGGTTTTAATATTAATCGACAATAAAAAAAAAATTAATAAAAACATTGAATGTGTCCAACTTTTGATTGGTATTTATGAGCTGACACACCCCAGAGTTTGCCCAGATGAACGGCCACAATGTTGGTTAGAAGCACCTGATTAAGGAATAATATTAAATATTACCTGCACATTCACCGATACCCTTTACAATACGCGTAGGTGTGATTAAAGACACCGCAGGCGTCCCCTGCACCGGACCTACAGTAGGGATTTTCCCAATAGCATGGAAATATATTGTGTTGTGCTGTAATTCCCTGGTTGGAAGTGTATATAAGTGTGTGTATGGCACAGTAACAGCCTGATTACAGAATCCACGGACTTGGTGACTTTGCAGCTTTGCTTAGACCGTGAACATCATCCGCAGGAATCTGGATTTTAATTATTTATTCGTGGGTTTGATTGGTCAATTCCAATGTGCCCAGTTAGATTACAAGCCACAGACAAAGTTGGCATTATAATATAATATAATATAATATAATATAATATAATATAATATAATATAATATAATATAATATAATAAATCATTCACTCACTTACTCACTCATCGTCAACCGCTTTATCTGTTAAGGGTCGCGGGGGAGGGGGGGGGGGGGTTGGAGTCAGTATACACCCTGGACAGGCCGCCAATCCGTCGCAGGGCAGACATACACACAGGCACTTCCACTCACACACTCACACCTAAGGGGCAATTTTTAAGTCTTTGGACTGTGGGAGGAAACCGGAGCACCCGCAGACACGGGAAATAATATAATATAATATAATATAATATAATATAATGTAATGTAATGTAATGTAATGTAATGTAATGTAATATAATATAATATAATATAATATAATATAATATAATATAATATAATATAATGTAATATAATATAATATAATATAATATAATATAATATAATAATTATAGAATTATAGAATTATAGAATTAATTGTAACATAATATAATTGCTTCAACCACGGAAATTATATTTTTTCTCCCTCAATATTGGCGGTCCCTGGTGTTTAAGGTGCTGAACTGCAAGTCGAGATCCCCTAAAGAAGCTCTTAAGAATAACGAGTGGGTCAGGGCACTCGTTAATCTGCGAGCGAGTTTACGTAGTACTTTAGTTACGCACCGTTCATGTATGATATGTATTTTCTTCATTTCTCTGATATAACAGCTCAATTCTAATTCCTCAGGTTAAAGGTGCTTCCTCCTATAAACAGTTATAACATGTATTTGTATCCGGCTACAGACAGGGCTGCTTTATGAATTTCTAAACTGTTGCACGGCCCTCTTCATGTCATGCATGGAAAAGTCACCTTGGCGTGCTAAGAGTGTTACATGGGTTCGGACGGAAGGATGGAGATTAATCAAAAAGAGGGATTTAAAGGCGTGGTCTTTTGAAGGATCTGGTCCATTTCTGCCTTGCGTTTCCCCCTTAACATGCCTTGTCCTGTATAAAGGCTACAAGTGTAGGAGATTCAAAAACATTTTTCTGCAGTAAAATAAGTTATTTACATTCTGAAAATTTCAGGGCTTTGAAATCTCATAATCTTCTATCATATTGTTTTGTTTTTACCTTGTCTTATTATTTTAGTGTTTGTTTTAGGTTTTATAGTTATCTATGTACAGCCCTTTCAGCTGTTGATGTTTTTAAAGTGCTTCATGAATACATTTGAGTTTGAGTTTACAAAAACTAGGGTTTTACATAGTTGCAAGTAATCATCTCTAACAGATAAAGGTTGTAATTCTATGACCGTATGAACCGACCTGAAGGTTTTTTTTTTTTTTTAATTAGTTACATTTTCTCTCTGTGGGTTGCCCTTGGCAAGTTCGAAAGGCTACACTGAACTTCTCTGAGGTAGTCTTCCACAGTATAGTCTGCCATTGAGGGGTCAAACAGCTAGGACATCAATCTACTTCAAATGGGGCGCAGGTTCTGCAACCTGTTCACATTTACAAGGAGCTAGGTTTTCACTGTTCTCTGTCTACAGGAGGTAACAGCAAGCTTTTGAACATCTCAAGATGAGAAATTTCTGCCTGAGAAAAAAGAGGGAGCATTGTCGTCACTGTGCCAGGCAGTGGATAGGTGAGTGGAATGATGCTCGTTCATGCAAGGGTTGCTAGCTTCTTTACCTTGTGAGATGTCCTTGTTCTGGACATCTTCCACCTGATCTGGGATAAAAGACAAGAGAGGATTAGTTTGACATTTCTCCTTGTGTTGGAGAGAGAAAACGGAACCTAAGCTGTTTTCTTCAGACTCAAAACGTGAGGATGCAGTGGGGGCATCTGGTTTTGGAAATGTGGTCTTTGCAGAGACATCACTGTTAGCTTCTAAAGCTAAACAGTCAGTGGAATTAGGATTCTCTAATGAAGAACTACTGCCACCTGTCTGCTTGAGGCATTTCTCAATTGCTGGTCTAGATGGGTTTGGTGTAATTGTTGTTCTGTTGCTAGCATTACCAAATGTATTGTTCAGGTAATCTTCCACTCTAACACCGGCAAGTGCACACTCCATTTAAAGGAGATCAGTTTCTGATATGCCCACAAGCCGTGTTGACTTTCAAGGAGAATTTAATTTAATGTTTGAGTAGTTAGTTTAAGGGTAAATTTAGTAGTGTTTTGGCTAAGAAGTTTATTTTCATGGTGCAAATCTTCTAGTTCTAACCTAGCTTGATGTTAAAAATGCAACATTTGTACCAGACCCAAGATTAAAGAAGGGTCACTGATTGGACAGGTCACAATGGCTATCGTGCTTATTAGGTCAGACTTAACCGTGGGTGTGTCGGAGGACAGCTTTACAACAAAAGAAAATCAGATGATCTTCATCTTCATCATCATTTTGTAACTGGCTTGAGCTAATCAAACTATGGCAGAGTCAAGGAAGTGCTACCTAAACAGTCAAACTTAATTTTAAAGTTAAAAGCATGTTGCAAAAGGAAAAAGTGTGTTTGCTCTAGTTTTACAAGTTAAAACACTTTCCTTTTGCAACATTTTTTTTTACTTTCTCTGTTGAGCAAAGACTGAAGCTGACTGTTTAAGAGGATGGGTTTTAAGGCTAATACTGTGTTCTGCATTTTTGAATATTGTGAACGATGTTATACCCTGAAATATTGTGTCATATCACCCACCCCTAATTATCACATGCGGATACTACATTTTTGCTGTTTTTGGCAAAAGAAAAATTCACACTGTTCTCATTTCCCAATATAAATCTACTAGAGACAGATTATATCTGTCCAGTTTCATTTATTTTAATTTAATCCTGGATATATGGAGAAATTATTAGTATCCTGATATTCTGGGTCTCATTGACTTCTGTTACAAATCTGATCAAATTCTTGCATTTTTTTATATCTTTCTGTCTCTCTGTTAAGATGTTTACCAGTTGATGGCAAACTGAGTTGAATGGACATCATTTTAAATGCTGGATCTGGAAGTATTTATGTTTAGTATAATTTTATTTGTCTCAGTGCGAGAAGTACAATGATCTCAGTGAAGAAATGTAAAAATAACCTAAATGTGACATTTCTGGGGCCTCATGTATTAAGACTTGCGTGGACTTCCTACTAAAATAGGCAGAATCCCACGTACTTGCTCTTAGTACATCTCAATCAACTTGAAATCAAGCGCAAATGCACGAAAGCATCACACCTGCCACGACTCCTCCCTCAATTACACAGAGTATAATGTTATAATAATAATAATAATAATAATAATTATTATTATTATTATTATTATTATTAATAATAATAATAATAATAATAATAATATACGCCTAGCGTATAATTACCCATGTTTTATGCTTTAAATGAGTTGCCTACCAAAAAGCCACACGTCACGCCCTCAGCTTGTTTTCTTATACTCTTATCCTCTTGGAAATCTAAAACGTCTTATAAGCCAGTCATCATGGGCCAAAAACACATAATGGTCACGGAAAATGCGCGCTCAATGATTCGGCCATTAGCAATATTTTTCAGTAATGCCAACGCCAATCTCCAACAACTCCAGCGCAAACCTAATCTAGGCTAAAACCCATAATCTAGGCTAAGTGGAAACACGTTGAAATATTATTTCTGTAAGCCAATGAAATTGTCTGATTAATTTACTTTATTTTACCCAATAATGCTTACTACAATGTGTGCATAAAGGATATCTTAATAGATGTAATTTCAATGCATCGCCACTAAGTGTCGCCAAATGACAAAAACACAATACATACGCACAAAAAGAGGCCCCTGGGGCCTCATGTACTAAGACTTGCGTGGACTTCCTACTAAAATGTTGCGTACGCTCAGACCTGAAAAGTTCCGTACGCACAAAAAAATCCGGATTTATCAAACCGTGCGTAGGCAGAATCCCACGTACGTTCTCTTAGTACATCGCAATCAACTTAAAATCAAGGGCAAATGCACGAAAACATCACACCTGCCATGACTCCTCCCTCAATTACACAGAGTATAATGTTATTATAATAATAATATTATTAATAATATAATATGATTAATATTATTATTATTATTATTATTATTATTATTATTATTATTATTATATATGCCTAGCATATAATTACCCATGTTTTAAATTGTATTATTCTAAAATGGATAATAAATGCTTTCATTTAAATGCTTTAAATGAGTTGCTCACCAAGAAGCCACACGTCACGCACTCAGCGTGTGATCTTATCCTCTTATGCTCTTGGAAATCTAAAACGGTTTATAAGCCAGTCATTATCATGGGCCAAAAAACATAATGGTCACGGAAAATGCGCTCTCAGTGAATTCAGCCGTCAGCAATATTTTCCAATAATGCCAATGTTGCCAAATCCAACAACTTCAGCGCAAACTTTTATGCATGTTTATATAATCTGGGCTAAGTGGAAACACGTTGAACGATTATTTCTGTAAGCCAATAAAATTATCTGATTAATTGACTTTATTTTACCCAATAATGCTTACTACAATGTGTGCATAAAGGATATCTTATTAGTTGTAATTTCAATGCATCGCCACTAAGTGTCGCCAAATGACAAAAACACAATACATACGCACAAAAAAACAGACGTACACCTGAAACGAAAATGCCGTGGGGGAACGCACTTTCTCACGTTCAAGTCAAATTTAGTACATCTGACCGTGACCGTGAAATATGGCGTACGCTATGTTTTTGTGCGTACGCACCTTTAGTACATGAGGCCCCTGGTCTTTAGGAGAAATTCTGAAGAGACACTCCCCTTCCTGCTTCTGCTTTATTTGATTGTGCCATGATGGTCAAAGGTATCCAAATGTAAATAGAGCCAAATTCCAGTTTACATGTAAATACAAAGTATTCTGCTATGGTTGGCTATTTATCTTTTTTAGCTCTTTTATTTAGCTCTATATGTAACCACTATTATATCAAATATATTACCCAATATTCTATTTTATATACAGTATGCAATATGCTTAACTGTTATCTTGTTCGACTTGGTCTTGTTGATTGCTTTAGGAATATTGTTTTTTGATTATGTGTCTATTTAGGTAACAATAAACCATTAAATATTAATCTGTAGTAATTGCTTTGTTGAGTACTTTTTTCTATTAGGCCTAGGAGCCTAATACGTCTGTGGTCTGAGATTATTTCTGTTTCTAGACCTTCATAGTTATATAGTGAGTTTCGCTGAGTGTTATACCAAGATCTTAACTGGTATAGATTAAGTTCTTTAAATGTAGATTAAGTTCTGCACCACTGAACATCTCAAACCAGATACCAGGCTGTTTTCACTCTGTAACAGCTTTGTCCACGAGGCAGTTAGACTCCTCAACTCACAATGACGGAGCCCCCCCACACACACACCCATCACACTCAGCACAAAGACTGATATGTCTTTATCCCGTCAGCAATATTTGCTGCTTCTTTCTATAAAAAAAACTATAAACTTCCTACCTCAGTAACTGCTGTGATTATGTATGTTCTATATGTTACAGTATGTTACAAAGCTCTGCACCGTATACTCACTATGCCCATTTTGCTATACTGTATTGCATTGTAGTGTTATAGGTCTATGTAGCACTTTTGTTACACTTTTGTTTGTGTATTGTATTGTCGTTCCATGTTGCACTATGTTGGATCCGGATGAACGTAATTTCGTTAAACTGTGTACCTGTACTTAGACTTAATGACAATAAAACCTCTTGACTTAATATTATTATTGTTAGATTATGCCACTCTCTTTTCAAAGACAAAAAAAAGACAAGTTTGAGTGTTATGTTCTGTAACTGTTATTGTAGATTAAGTTCTGCACCGCTGAACAGACCACACAGAATCTAATTCTGAGATGGTGTGCAACAGATAACAGTTAACTGTTCATTTTCACCTACTTGGTCTTTATGAATTGGAGTCAGATGAGTTATTAATCTCTCACCTAAATAAATTAATAAATTAATATCTTACCTAAGTCTCATTTAAATTACCAGAAAGATGAAAAACGCATTAGGAAGACAAGACATAGGCCTGTTGTCTCGTCTGCTACATCACTGACATCACAACCTTTATACTGTTGGGTTTTTTTTTTAAGGACTGAAGACACTTGTTGCTGTATGTTCAGTTGTTAATCATATTTATTTTACTTAAGTCATTTTTGAAATAATATGATAATTACCAAATTGGGGCTAGAATTGAAACTTAAGAGTTAAACAGCCTCCAAAACCTCAAAAACAGGGCTAATGAGCGCTTTATTTATACATATAGAAGCAGTATATCCGTTTTTAGACCTGAATGATGTTCCGGTGAAAAATAGAAGAATAAGAATGAATTTCTGAAAAAAAATTAATTAGACTAAATAGAAATTAAAATTAAATTAAATGAATTAAAATATTTTTATTTTTATTTTAGATTTGATATTGACAATTTAACGTCACAAATCGTCCATAAACAGTAACACTAACATGATAAAAGTGTTCTTACTTTGCTCTGTTGGCTCTTGTGCTGCCATTTTTCTTTGGCTTGTTTAATGTTGCCCATTTTAATGGATGCAGGGTCTGAAGGAAATATACAAATATGTTTTATATGTGAACATTTTATCATATGCTTAGGCCAATAGTGTAAAATGTTTGTTTTTTTCTAGTGTTGTGTTATTTAATATTGTTCTGTAATACATTTCCCTGCTACGGCTTGAATATGGGTATATATAATTATGTTATATAATTCCTGGCTTACAATGCAGAAAGGGGAGGTGCTGTTGTGCTATTTTTTTGCTCTCACTCACTCTCTCTCTGTCTCTCTCTCTCCACAGCTCGACACACACGCTTCCTTATTCTCCTGTCTGCTCGATCTCTCGTTACCTCATCGTTTCCCACCATGGCCCATGTGAAGTCTCAAGGCACAGGTAAGATGATTCCAGGTTTGGGGTTGTGTGTTACGTGGGCTGCCGTCTGTTTCTGTTGATGTAGGGACGAGGGTGTCTCTTTATTTCCAGGGCTTTATTTATTTATCAGGATTTGGATATGGCTGTATTAGTTATTCAGGCTCTCTGGATGGTGTTTGGTTTGGAGGCTGCAGTGCTGTCAGTGCTGTCAGTTTAGGGGCTGTCAGTGTGTGCATGCTGTTAGTGTGCCTTTGTCTAAAGCCCGCTTCTGAGACAATACTGAAGCCTGACCCAGGTCATGTGTCAGGAGTGAGCTGGCAGTTATGCAGGGCATTGAGGATCTGTGAAGTGGTAAAATTGGTTTGACAGATACTGTAAATAGTTTTACAAGTTCAGATTCCGTCTTGATTATAAGGAATGAGAGACTGTAAAATTGCTGGAGGGGAAAACATGCAGAACTGTACAAATGGTTTAGGCATACACTCTAAAGAACAGAGGTACGATATGAGTACTTTTTTGTACTCAAAGGTACACTCTTCATAATTGTACCCTTAAAGGTACAATATTGGTCAGATTTGTTCCCTCTGAAGTTCAAAGTAATTTCTAACAGCAATAAGTACAAATGTGTACAATTTAACCAGCCAAAGGGTACATTCAGTATTCTGTATCACTGTACTAATAAACAATACATATTTAAATTGCAATGTTTTATTTGAAAGCCAGACAATTTTGTATCATCAAGTTTTTGAGCCATATTTAGTTGGTGATAATGTTTATAATCTTTATAATCTTTACTGGCACAAAAACCATGGGTACAAAAAAGGACTTTCACTGAAAGGTACCTTTTTTTTATCTCAATATAAGGTACAGCCCCAGCGACAAGCTTTGTACTCTTTTAAGTACAAATCTGTACTTACTTTTCTTAGTGTGTAAGCACATTACTGTAAATCTCTTATTTCAGCAATAAGAGTGTTTTTGTCTTTAAGGACTAAAGCTTAGGCCGTGCCATAGGATCCTACAGTGCACTAACCCCCATTGGGTTATTGGACAGCGAAGATATAGCAGGGCTTTATCAACTGGGTTAGCGATGCAACAATATATATATATATATATATATATATATATATATATATATATATATATATATATATATATATATATATTTACACCATACTGTGAATAACATATTTTAAATAACAGCTTTTCTTGTCCCTCAGTTGCCAATAATAAGCAAAACAATGGATTCAAAGAGCAGCATGGACTTCAGTGCATTGCTCCATTGGTGCGGACAGCGGAGGAAACCCCTGAGCCCATTCCCACCACAGTTAAAGGCACCATCCCGTCCTGGATCCGGGGAAGTCTACTCCGCAACGGCCCTGGAAAGTTCGAGTTTGGAAACCAACAGTGAGTAAAACTGCAAATACATTTTTCAAAGCTTATTGTATTTGTTGTTAATATTTTGTATTCTTTTAGTAATCATAGAGTAACTAAGTCAAGACAAGAGGCTTTTATTGTCATAACATCTGAGCACAGGTACACAGTGTAGTGAAATTACATTCCTCTAAAACCATGGTGCAACATGGAACAACAATAAAATACAGAGGAAATAAAGTGCAAAAATGTAACGATAGCACAACATAAAACTATAACTCTACAATAAAAACAGCAGACGAGACAGTTGTACTAAATGTTCTAGTGAGAATAAGGTGCAGAATTATGTGACATAATGTAACATATAGAACATACATGAACATGGCAGTTATTGAGGTAGAGAGTTTATGGTTCTATGGAATGAAGCCCTGACTGAAAACTGTATTAAACCAGAAAACACTGTTACTCCGGCGGCACTTTCAAACAATTATTCCTTCTCCCATAATTCTCGTCTCTCAGGACGAGGAGGTGGAACTGGCCTATTAATCGCTAATGGCTTGAAACATACTCCACTATTACCTGCAAACACATACAATTCATTTAAGTATCATGCCACACTGGTTAATACTCCAGCAAAACTTGCCATTATTATTATCTACTGTCCTCCTGGACAAATGGGCGAGTTCACACACGAACTTGACATGCTACTGTCTTCTATCCCTGAGCAAGATTGTCCCATGCTCATTCTAGGGGATATGAACATCCACCATGACCGTACCAGCTTCACAGACTTCTTATCCCTCATGCAGTCTTTCGAACTGGAGCAGGTCCCCAGCCCCCCAACACATAAAGCTGGCAAACATCTAGACCTGATCTTCACTCATAACTGTGACACAGACTCTTTAACTGTCACTCCTCTGCACCTCTCCGATCACTATTTAAAGCAACTCAATGTTCGTATTTTGAATAAACCCACAGCTACACCTACCATGATCTCGTTCCACCGAAATCTTCAAGATCTCTCAGCAGACCAGTACTCCTTGCTGGTGACTGATAATATCAGTCAATGATATGCCGCTGACACTCTCTGCTCCACACTAAGCTCCTGTTTGGACAACCTCTGTCCTCTTACATCTCGAGCCATTAGCTCAAGCAAACCGCAGCCATGGCTTAAAAATGACACACTCAGGGAACTACGCTCCAAACTCTGAGCTGCCGAAAGAAAATGGCATAAAGAGCAAAATCATGCAAACCTAAAAAATTACAAACTACTCCTGGCTTCTTTTTCAGCCAACCTCACTACTGCTAAAGCTCACTACTACCTTTTCTCTCTAAAACATAGAAAAGTAGTTTTAAATCAGGTCTCTGGCTTCCTCTTCAAGAATGACCTCCTGGACAAAAACCAATCTAGTTTCAAAAAAGGACACTCTACCTAGATGGCTCTGTTTTCTGTGACTGAAGCGTTGAAAACTGTCAGAGCTGCAGGCCAGTCCTCATTGCCCATTCTGCTGGACCTCTCGGCCGCCTTCGACACAGTCAACCACGACTTCCTCCTATCTATAATCTCTAACATGGGGATCTCAGACAATGCCCAATCATGGTTCAGATCATACCTCACTGGGCGCTCGTTCAAGGTGTCATGGCGAGGACAGCTGTCCTCTGCCCACACCTTATCCACCGGGGTTCCCCAGGGTTCGGTACTGGGACCCCTTCTCTTCTCAATATACACGGCCTCTCTATGTCAGGTTTTCCACTCACATGGCTTTTCCTACCATTGCTTTGCTGATGCCACAGCTATACCTGTCATTCTCACCTGAAGATCACTCAATCTCTGCACGGATATTGCAGTGACATATCCTCATGGATGAAGGAGCATCACCCTCAACTAAATCTCTTGAAGACTGAACTTCTGGATATTCCTACCAAAACCATCTTTTCAACACAACTTAACTATAACCATCGACTCTCTCTCTCTCTCTCTCTCACCGATAAAGGTTGCTAGGAACCTGGGTGTTATGGTTGATGACTCCTTCACGCACCATGTGGCCTCAGTTCCTCGATCCTGCCGCTTCACGCTTTAAAACATCAGAAAAATTTGACAGTTTCTGATGCAATAGGCCACCCAACTCCTGGTACAAGCAGTGGTAATCTCACGCCTCGACTACTGCAATGCCCTACTAACTGGCCTCCCGGCCTCTGTAGTAAAACCACTCCAAATGATCCAGAATGCAGCAGCACGTCTGGTCTTCAACCAGCCAAAACGGACGCATGTCACCCAGCTGCTCATTGAGCTCCACTGGCTACCAGTTGCTGCTCGCATCAAATTCAAAGCTCTTACAATCGTCTACAAGGTGATGACAGAACAGCTCCTTCCTACCTGCACTCACTCCTGAAGGCTTACGCTACCTCCCGGCCGCTGCGCTCCTCCAATGAACCGTCGCCTCGCTTTACCAAACAAACATTCACACAAAGCAATCCAGACTGTTCTCATACAGAGTTCCCCAATGGTGAAACAAACTACCTTCCACTACCAGATCAGGAGAATCTCTCACTATCTTTAATAAACTCCTGAAGACAGAGCTCTTCAAAGAGCCCTTACTCTCCTAACACCTCTAACTAACTACCTTCCACTACCAGATCAGGAGAATCTCTCGCTATCTTTAATAAACTCCTGAAGACAGAGCTCTTCAAAGAGCACTTACTCTCCTAACACCTCTAACTAACTACCTTCTACTACCAGATCAGGAGAATCTCTCACTATCTTTAATAAACTCCTGAAGACAGAGCTCTTCAAAGAGCACTTACTCTCTTAACACCTCTAACATACTAATACCTTCTAACCTCATTTCCTTCTCCTCCCCTGCACTCCTCTATCCCACTACTTCCCTTTGACCTCCTTTAGGCTAAATCAGTTCAGTTCTGTGTGAGTGTGTTGGGTGTGTGGTGGTGAGGGGGTTCAGTTCTGTCTCTGTGAGTTGAGGACTCTGACTGCCTGGTGGATGAAGCTGTTGCAGAGTCTGGTAGTCCATGTGAGGGTTGGGTGGGGCTGTCTACAAGTTATTCATAGAAATACACTGGCTGATTCCTATTTTATGATATTATAAAACTACTTTAATAGCAGAGAGGTATATTCTTAATACTGTATCTGAAGTAAAAAAAAAAATTAAAACAGCATTACGCTATATGGAAGAAAGGGTATTAACCCTTTCAGAACTGAATTATGTTTCAGTGACAGAAAATTAAATGCACACACAAATACTCTAAAATAAAATCTATATAAAATTCTAAAATATTGAATTTATTTTAATGTCCATTGCATTGGATGCCTGTTTAACATTTTATTTCATATTAATAAAAATGATTCTAAGTAACATACAATTAAAAAAGAGCCCTTGTTTTTGTGTTGTTGCAGTGGACGGGCTAATCTACTATTTCATTGGCTTGCAAACTTTTCATTGGCTGGTTCATGGTCTCAAATAGTGTTATGTGCAGCAAAACATCAAAGAAAAAATAGAAAATACATGATGTCCATTTTAATGTAAGCAGGGTCTAAAAGGGTTAAAAAGAGTTTATCTTGTTTCCAACTGTCTCTACTGCCAGAGAAGGCGTTACACGGCTGCGACAAGTGCATCAGCATGGTCGGGATGTTTGATTATTAAACCAAACCTCACTACCTACTCTTCAACAAATCCCAGAAGTATTGAACACAGTTTACTGTTCCACAGTTCAATGCTGGGGGAGGGGCTTTATTAACATTTAGCCCAACCCTGGAATTAGTCTGCAGAGAGTCCTATTATATTGATAGTACTTCTCTACAAGGACAACACAAGCTGTGTGTATGTGTCAGCTACCTAGTAGCCTACGCAATATGCTTTCATTACTAGCTTCTATGTGAAATTGCTATGTTTTTGTAGTTGATTTTACAACCAGTAATAGATTGTGTTAATAGTTAGCTTTAAAGGAGAAATCATGTGTTAAATGGACTTAAGTTGTAGTGAAACATGATAATGAGTACAAACTTTTGTTGAATAGCCCCTGTCCGTTAGCCCCCAGCATTCTGAAATACAGCACTTTTATACAATGCTCCCAGCAGGCTTATTATGCTAGTCATAGGGTCATAGTATGGCCTATGCAAAGAAATTACTATTTTTATACCATTAACAAGCTCAAAGTAGCCTCACACTTCATTAGTAGAATTCTGTGGGTTCTGACATTTAAAAAGAAGCACTGAAAACTTTGAAAGGGCAAAGAATCTTTGAAATTAAAGTCAATTTCAAAAATTGACTTACTGATGCCGTCCGGCAGAAGATACAGGAGCATCCGAGCCTCCACTACTAGACTCTGCAACAGCTTCATCCACCAGGCAGTCAGACTTCTCAACGCACAGAGACAGAACTGAACCCCCACCTCACCCACCACTCACCCAACACACTCACACAGAACTAAACTGTCCACCCCCCACCCCCCCCTCCCCTTTACACACACAAAGAACTGAACTTCACCCACACACACACACAGTCAGCACACAGAGGCTGACATGACTTTATTCCCTTCAGCAATATTTGCTGCACTCTTAAAAACTATAAACTCTACCTCAGTAACTGCTGTGATTACAGTTGTGGTCAAAAGTTTACATACACTTGTAAAAAAACATAATGTTATGGCTGTCTTGAGTTTTCAATAAGTTCTACAACTCTTATTTTTCTGTGATAGAGTGATCGGAACACATACATGTTTGTCACAAAAAACAGTCATAAAATTTGGTTCTTTCATAAATTTATTATGGGTCTGCTGAAAATGTCACCAAATCTGCTGGGTCAAAAATATACATACAGCAACATTAGTATTTGGTTACATGTCCCTTGGCCATTTTCACGGCAACTAGGCGCTTTTGGTAGCCATCCACAAGCTCCTGGCAAGCTTCAGGTCGAATGTTTGACCACTCTTCTTGACAGAATTGGTGCAGTTCAGCTAAATGTGATGGTTTTCTTGCATGAACCCGTTTCTTTAGCACTGTCCACATGTTCTCAATGGGGTTTAAGTCAGGACTTTGGGAAGGCCATTCTAAAACCTTAATTCTAGCCTGGTTTAGCCATTCCTTTACCACTTTTGATGTGTGTTTTGGGTCATTGTCTTGTTGGAACACCCAACTGCGCCCAAGACCCAACCTTCGGGCTGATGGTTTTAAGTTTTCCTGCAGAATTTGGAGGTAATCCTCCTTCTTCATTATCCCATTTACTTTCTGCAAAGAACCAGTTCCACTGGCAGCAAAACATCCCCAGAGCATAATACTACCACCACCATGCTTGACAGTAGGCATGGTGTTCCTGGGATTAAAGGCCTCACCTTTTCTCCTCCAAACATATTGCTGGGTGTTGTGGCCAAACAGCTCAATTTTTGTTTCGTCTGACCAGAGAACTTTCCTCCAGAAGGTTTTATCTTTGTCCATGTGATCAGCAGCAATCTTCAGCCGAGTCTTAAGGTGCCTTTTCTGGAGCAAGGGCTTCTTTCTTGCACGGCAGCCTCTCGGTCCATGGCGATGTAAAACACGCTTGACTGTGGAGACTGACACCTGTGTTCCATCAGCTTCCAAATCCTTGCAGACCTGCTTCTTGGTGATTCTTGGTTGACTCTTGACCATCCTGACCAATCTCCTCTCGGCAGCATGTGATAGCTTGCGTTTTCTTCCTGATCGTGGCAGTGACACAACTGTTCCATGCACTTTATACTTGCGTATAATTGTCTGCACAGTTGCTCTTGGGACCTGTAGCTGCTTTGAAATGGCTCCAAGTGACTTCCCTGACTTGTTCAAGTCAATAATTCGCTTTTTCAGATCCACACTGAGTTCCTTTGACTTTCCCATTGTAGCTTTTGTAGCTGAGTCTAATCACTGGGTCAAATGAGCCCTATTTAAATGGGCTCATGAGAAGTCAACAGCTGTAGTCAATCAGAATCACTTACAAGAAGTGAAGAGGCCATGACATGAAGCTAATTTGATTGACACAACTCGCTACATCACCAAAATTGACAAATTTTGTTGCTGTATGTATATTTTTGACCCAGCAGATTTGGTGACATTTTCAGCAGACCCATAATAAATTTATGAAAGAACCAAATTTTATGACTGTTTTTTGTGACAAACATGTATGTGTTCCGATCACTCTATCACAGAAAAATAAGAGTTGTAGAACTTATTGAAAACTCAAGACAGCCATAACATTATGTTTTTTTACAAGTGTATGTAAACTTTTGACCACAACTGTATATATGTTCTATATGTTACAGAATGTCACACATCTCGGCACCTTCTCCTCACTATGCACTTATTATACCGTATCGGTACTGCACAGTCCTGTCTTTAAATTGTCTCGTCTTTTGTATTTATTGTATTTATTGTTATTTAGTGTTACAATTTTATAATTTTATGTTGCACTGTCGTCACTCCTGCACTTTATGTTGTCTATTGCTTGTTGTTCCATGTTGCACCATGGTTCCGGAGGAACGTAATTTCATCACACTGTGTACCTGTACTCAGATGTAATGACAATAAAAGCCTCTTGACTTGACATGACTTGACTTGAAATGACAAACAAACCAATGAATAGATAAGATAGACGAACAGACTGCAAAATTATTTTTGTTGAAATGCATGAATATTATAGAGATATTTCATTTCATATTTAGCTGGAATTAATTTCCTAATAATTACATTTGCAGTGTGTTCCACTGCTAAACCTTGTTAAAGGTGTAAAAATAGTAATTTCTTTGTATGGGCAATGCTAGGCCCCTATCTCTAGCATTGTAAGCCTGTTGGGAGCATTCGCTAAAAGCTCTGTATTTCTGAATGCTGGGGGTGAATGGAGGTGGGCTATTTGACAAAAGTTCATACATTTTTTGCTACAGTCAGGAAGTGTAATTCTTAATTACTATCTATGACAATCTGCCTACGGACAGTAATGCCACTGTTTATTTTCTTTCCTTAGTTTTAACCACTGGTTTGATGGGATGGCTCTGATGCACAGATTTGAGATCATGGATGGTCAGGTGACCTACAGGAGCCGGTTCCTCCGCAGTGACTCCTACAACCTGAACAGTGAGAAGAATCGCATCATGGTGTCTGAGTTTGGCACAATGTCTTTTCCTGACCCCTGCAAGAACTTATTCCAGCGCTTCCTGTCCCGCTTTGAGATGATGAGTGAGTATGATGGAGTGTAACTTTACCATGTACATAATTTACATAATAGTTATAATGTATTTACAATATAACTAATAAACTGTTGTCCTTGCACTCATTAAACAAAAATCAGTGCGCTGTTGCTGAACTAAGAATACCTATAATGTAAAGAATACCTGCCTAAATATGCTTAGCTTTAAAACTGCAGCTGTTAAATTAGCATGAAACAGTTCTCAAAAGAAGAAACAGATTGGATCTAAGGTGGTTCCTAAGGTGCTCTGGTATTAAAGCCACCCAGAGCACAGCATGTTGTAAAGCTGGTCATCTTTGAAAGAATGAAAATGGCTGTTTTATTGCAAAAATTCTGAAAAAAAAAAGTGCATTTGTTTTTAAAAGGAGAATATTGCTTTGGTAAATACACATCTGAGAACACATTCCATGCAGGAATGAACTGATTAGATAGCTCACTTCATCTAGCATAATTTGATTCAATCCAGATTGAAGCCACGTGCAGTTAATTATAGCAATACCAAAGGTCAAGCATTAAAGAATGCAGTGCTCTCACTAAGCACTTCTCAATTTGTACCATTTTCATTCAAAAAAGAGGAAATAAATTAAAATGTAAATGTTTTGCTTTTCTACAATTCTATTTCTAATGTCTATCCCATTTTTTCCCAATTTAGATAGATAGATAGATAGATAGATAGATAGATAGATAGATAGATAGATAGATAGATAGATAGATAGATAGATAGATAGATAGATAGATAGATAGATAGATAGATAGATAGATAGATAGATACTTTATTTATCCCGAAGGAAATTTACATGGCCAATTACCCAACCCACTAACGAGGACTCCCCCATCACTAGTAATTCCCCAACACCAGGAGTGTAAAGACTAGCACATGCCTCCTCCGATACATATGAAGTCAGCCACCATCTATTTTCAAACTGCTGCTGATGTAACATTTCCGAGTACCATCACAGTGCACTCGCATTACGTTCATTGGTCCCACAAGTCTCCTACAGACAGTCTGTACCGTGTATTCTGCGTGCGTTTGCGCGAACCGTACCGTGATCCCCGTACCGTGACAGTTTGCAAAGAATACCCGTACCCTTACACGGCTAGCAATTGGCCATATAAATTGGGTAGAAAACTTGAAATTTAAAAATTTAAAATAAAATTAGAAAGGCCCTTCAAGATTCAGATTCCACAGTCTGATGAAATAATAGTTAGTATCAGTGAAAATTCTGTTCTTAAAGGCATCAGATATCTCCAGCTCCACTGCACTCACAATGCAATCGCTGAAATCGAGTCATCAGCCAAATTTTCAATGGTTTACAGCCCTTTTCAGGGCTTTACTTTTCAGCTCTTTTAGGATCCTTGTAGCCTCCTCTGCCTCGCGCCAAGGACTGCCTGACCACATGGTCCAGCTCCTTGGATGCTGACCATCCCATGTCTACCATGGGTGCATAAGAATGCTTTTACATTCTTTTCAGCAGACAAACATCTGGCATCTTTTTAGCAATATTTGTGGGGCTTCAGCTTCATGGATTCCACTGCAAAGCTGCCCTAAACTCCAACCCAAACCTCTAAGTTTAGCTCCCAATTTCAACATCTGAGTGTATCAGAAATATTAGAAAAGTGAAGTCATGAATATAAATAATTTTGGGAGATTCACGCCCACAATTCACGCCCTTGACTCTTCCTACTCAGCTCTATTTAAACCCTTATTCTCTCTATACCTGCGTGTCAGACAACATTGCACCCTCCTCTTCCCCCTAGCTTCCAGTATCAAATTAAGCCAAATATAAAATTGATGGGCTGCGATGGCCTTGGAATTCTGCACAAGTCACAGTCCACCCAGAGGCAGCTATTTGTGTCTGGGTTTTGGAGCAGTACCATGAATCTTGCATAATGCTCACATGGAGAGGGAGGGAGGAGGTGAAGTATTTCCTTCTGAAATCTTTTCCTCCCTTGTGTTCCTCAGCATGTGTTGTGCTGCTCCTTGTGCAGGCTACGTGTCACTATGCACGAATACTCCAGTGTGTTTTAGCCTAATGTGCATTGTTCTGTTGCATAAAGCTGCTGTATTATTGCTAAAACAGTTTAGTGTGGTACAGTAATGCTTTAATCAGCTAAAGCAGAGAGAGATCTAGATTTATAGAGATTAAAGCCCTGACCACTAAAATTTACACTTTTCTTTTAACTGGTGCCTCAGCACTCAGTGCCTCAGTCAATGTCATTTAAAGTCTTTTAAAATGAACTAGTTCACATGCATAGTTCTGTTAAAAAAATGTTTCAAACATGAACTAGTTCACCTTTATTTGTTTTTTTTTGGCTTAGATTCTATTCATGTACCCATCCATCACCAGGCTTATTACCCTCAAAATAATTATATCATATACAATGCTAGTTTTTATACTGACACTTAAGCAATAAATACACTCGAGGTTCGTGCTATAACGTGTCATATTGGCACGTTATAGCACGGACCTCGAGTGTATTATTGCGATTATACCACATTAGTGTTTAATGATTTGGTTTGTACGCGCTGCATCGTTGCTAGGTCACCTGTATGTTGCGGAGTAATACATGGAGAGCTTCAGTTATAGTGCATTATCGGCTGATAACGGCACTCATAGAACGCCTCTCAGCCAATCAAATTTGAGGGTCGGAACTAACTGTGTTATAATTTTCCTTAAAACATAGCAGTAACTGCAGACAATTTATTAACCCTTTCATGCATAGAGGTCACTACAGTGTACAGCTGTTTAAATTTTTTTTTTCTTTAAATATGCTTGCAATTTTGGGCACTGCTGCATATAGTCCACTGTAGTGGAAGCTATTGCATCATCCTATACAAGAAAAACCCATTGGTTGGTCATTGTAATGGGAAAAAGAAGTCAATGAAATCAAGATGGCCGGCAGACAGGGAAAACCACCAAACACCTTGGCTATTTTTGTTTCTACCTTTTATAAAATTATATCACCGCAGGTAAAAAAAATATAATTACATCAAGTAACATCTAAGGTGACATATTATGTAAAGATTTTCGAAATTTTGATTTTATATTTGAGGGAATTGTAGATTAATCATCTGTCCACTTAATTGTACATCATGCATCATTAGCTATTTTTCAACTTTTATGCAATGTCAATTACTTCCAGTGTTGTTTTTAAAATAATTCATATTGTTTAATGTTTTGGCTGTAAATCAACTTCTTTAATTGAGGAATGTCTGCCAGTACAGACAGTTGCAAGCAGAGAAGTAGGGTCAAGCAGTGATAGTGAAGGTGAGTCTGGAAATGTTACTGAGGGAGTTGAGGCTGAGGAACGGAGATGAAGGAGATGAGGCTGTTGAAACTAAGGGCACCACAATATCCAGTATGCCCCTGGAAACCACTGGCCCCAGCTCAAGAAAGTATAAAATGCCAGCACACGAAGAACCAAGTACATCTGCATGCAGTGTCTTGTAGCTTTGTGCCCTGTATGCTTTGGCAACCATCATAGAAAATAGTCTCAGAAATTAGCAACAAGCATGATTTGACAGGAAATATGATACATGCTATAAAATACTATAAGAGAATATGCTCACTTAACAGTTCAGAGACTTGACAAGAATACAGTATGATAATACCAGTCACAATCAAGATTCTATAAGGTTCTACGGTTCAGAGACATTTTCTTGTGTCACAATATCCTCCTCAGTTCCACTATTCCAACAGAATACCATATTACAACTGTATAACTGAATTACATTTGTGTTTTTTTTACAACAAAAAATGCATGAAGTACACTTGAGTGGACAGATAAATATTTCTTTATCGAATAAAGATAGAATATATATTTTTTTCAAACCTTGTTTTACATCCCTAAGGATGTATGAAAACACTTAGAAAAAAAATCCTGACTGAGTTTATTATAATTCATGCATGAGAGGGTTAAGGTTTTAAACTCCACATATAAACCTTTTAAACATAAAAACCTATATTACGCTACAGGAACCTTCAGACCACCCCATCCCCCCGACCACAATTTCTTATTTATTTTTGAAACTCTCCAAAAACATGTTTTTTTGTTTTTTTTTTTGTTAGCAATGGAGGTGATTAAGTGTACCGTATGTGTCTGACTGGTAAAATTCACACATAAGACACACTGAATTATAAGACGCACTGATGATCTTTGGGACAATTAAAGGATTTAAAGTGCTACTTATAGTGCAAAAAAATACGATAGACTATGAATAAAAATGGCAAATATACAGGTGTTGGACAATGAAACTGAAACAACTGTGATTTTAGTGTGGGAGGTTTCATGGCTAAATTGGAGCAGCCTGGTGGCCAATCTTCATTAAGTGCACATTGCACCAGTAAGAGCAGAGTGTGAAGCTTCAATTAGCAGGGTAAGATCACAGTTCTGCTCAAAATATTGCAATGCACACAACATTATGGGATACATACCAGAGTTCAAAAGAGGACAAATTGTTGGTGCACGTCTTGCTGGAGCATCTGTAACCAAGACAGCAAGTCTTTGTGATGCATCAAGAGCCACAGTATCCAGGGTAATGTCAGCATACCACCAAGAAGGACCAACCACATCCAACAGGATTAACTGTGGACGCAAGAGGAAGCTGTCTGAAAGGGATGTTCGGGTGCTAACCCGGATTGTATCCAAAAAAGACATAAAACCACGGCTGATCAAATCACGGCAGAATTCAATGTGAACCTCAACTCCACCAGAACTGTCCGTCAGGATAATAAATTATTGTGGTCTAAAACCAGGTGTTTCAGTTTCATTGTCCACCCCCGGTATATCTATCCAAACATATTACAACACAATAAGTGGATAGAATATTTGTAGTGTTTGGCTAATTCCTTTATGCTTTCTTCTTCTCTCTTCACAGAGCCTACAGACAATGCCAGCGTGAACTTCGTCAAATACAAGGGCGACTACTACGTCAGCACAGAGACCAACTTCATGCATAAAGTCGACCCAGACAATCTGGAAACAAAAGAGAAGGCACAGAAATCTGTCTAACTTCAATATTAATAATAATAAGCTATTTACTCTACAATAAGTAACTTCTCTACTGCATTTAAGCAGTTTATTCTTTTCTATTTAAAAGTATTAAAAGTAATACAAGTAAAAGTCACGCAGCTAAATATTTTGTTAATCTGCTCGTTAAAGGTGGACTGGAGCAAGTTCATTGCAGTCAATGGTGCCACTGCTCACCCCCACTTTGACCCAGATGGTACAGCCTACAACATGGGGAACTCGTATGGCAGAAAGGGTGAGATGCTAATGCTAACCCAAATACACTCCCATTCACATCTGTACACATTCCCAGGAAGCTACTGTGTCACCATGCTGTGACTGTACAGCACATTCCTCTGAGTATACAGAGGCTTCAGTGGCTCTGCTTTGTGTTCAATAGGAGCTTTGTACAACATCATTAGCGTGCCTCCAGAAAAGGACGGCAACACGGACACGCTGCAGGGGGCCAAGGTGCTGTGCTCCGTCATCCCTACTGACAAAGCCAGACCTTCCTACTACCACAGCTTCGGTAACAACACTGCATTACCACTCCCGATCTTACACTGAATAAGACATTTATCATCCATTTAATCAGGAGTTTTCATCAACAATAATAAAATATAATAATAAAAGTTGAATTCATGAAAAGTATCATAATTTACGTACTATAAAGCACATTTTATTATAAGGCGCACTATCAATTAATGTCTATTTTTTGTGTTTTTAAAAAAAATATAGAGCTGAAAAATAGTAATTGTAGTATATCACTTTATTTACATGTCTAAAAGTAAAAACAGTACCTGCTCATTTCATTTAGAGCTTTAAAATAAAAAATTCTATGTTTCAAGTGTTTTATTTTTTTTCCTACTCTGTAAATGAATAGTGAAGTCATCCAGACTATGAAGCAACATGATTAAGAAATCATGTAGTAACTTAGAAGTGTTAAATAAACCAAAATACTCTGTAAAGCACTTAGGTAATCTTATCTGTCATGCTATGTGGTTTCTGAGGCTGGTAACTCTGATGAATTTATCCTGTGCAACAGGGGAACTTCCCTTTGCACTTCCTTTTCTTTGGTACTCATGATGAAAGCCAATTATATCATAAAGTTTTTGATGGTCTTTGCAACTGCTTTTGAGGATACTTTCAAAGTTCTTGTCATTTTCTGATAAACTGACCTGCTTTTTTTATATAAAGTATTTTTTTTCTATTCTTAGTTGACATAATCAACTATTCTATTTCTATTCTTGACATAATCTGGATTAGAACATTCCTCAAATAGAGCTATTCACTGTATACCTGTAACTCTACCTCTTCACTACTTTACAACTGATGCTCTCAAACACATTAAGAGACAAGAAATTCAAGTAATTAACTCTTGACAAGTTCAGCACAGCTGTTAACTGAAAGCTGAACGTTCCAGGTGACTCTACCTCATAAATCTGACTGAGAAAATCCAGCCAAGTCGTGGTATCATATTATTTTCTAAAGATCTACATTTGCCCTCTTTGAAGCTAGTTTTTGGATAGATGCTGTAACATTCTGGTTTGTTCCCGGCAGCCATGTCAGAGAACTATGTGGTGATCATTGAGCAATCCGTGAAGATGGACCTGTTTAAAATAGCAACGGCTCGGCTGAGGAACAAAAATGTTAGCAACGGCGTCTACTGGGACCCTAAACAAGAGACTGTCTTCCACCTGGTCAACAAACACACCGGCGAGGTAACAATGAAGCACTTACAGACCTCAGGGGGATTGAATGGGGCCATGGATAAAACACTATATTCGGTATTCAGTCTGTGTTACAATTCTGTGAGGGATCAATTTTCTTGTGTGTCATGGATTAGGGTTATTTCTCTGTTTACTTTATGATTAAACACTATTAAAAGAAGCATTATGGAGACATGGTACTTACTAGGGGTGTCATGATTTCGATATTTAATCGAAATCGATCAAAATTATGTCATGGTCTCGAGCCTTGAAGACAAAAAGAGGAGCGACGATCCCTCCCTCTAAGCTACACAAATGGCGCAGCACACTGTGGACATTGTGACTGCTCAAAGAGCAGCCCTTTCTCCAGAGAATGTGGACATTCTCATCTCCTTAAAGAAAAACTTGAAAATATAAAAATAACAGTTGTTTTGTCTAGCCTCAAATATGTTAAAAGTTTTGGTACCTTAAGAAGCATCTTTCTCTCAGATAAAGTTAATAATATATCTTTGTTAAAGAAAAAAGGGACCGAAAAAGTTTTAAAGTCTTATTTTTCATGTTTAACTGTTATAGTAGGATAGAGTTCAGTTTGTTAAGGCTCTATTTGTTCTATTATTTTGTACATGACTTTTCCTGTATTTTTTATTATTTATTTTGTTATTTTGCTGTTTTAATATTGCACACTGCTGCTATCAAAAAAAGCCCACCTTTTAAAATAAGATATTGTAAATTTGATGGATTAAATCCGATGACTGACTAATCTAAAACTGGCATAGGCCTCTCTGCTGTAAAAAAAAGAAAAAAGAAAATCGAGAATCGAATCGAATTGTGACCCTAAAATCGGAAATAAAATCGAATCGAGGATTTGGAGAATCCTGACACACCTAGTACTTACTGCTCTGGGGCTTCACTTCCATGAGGATGTGTAACTCCTACTACCTACTAGGGCATGCTTTTCACATGCATTGCTGGACAAGCTGATAAACAAACACAGAAGTGAAAGAAGCAGGTGGACATATTACCAGATTTTATGCAGATATGGCTTGGGTTTCACAGTGTTAAGCAGTTCTCATTAGCATCATCCCGGCTTCTCTAAAGTTGCAAAATGCAGTTCGCAAGATGCAGTCTGGAGTAGCAATTAAGATATTTTCCATACACTCAAAAGAGTCACACTATTAGGCCTAAGTGAAAAAGAAAGATACCTGCCTAAACCTGCCACAAGATGGTGCCATGCACACGTGTACATCAGATATGACTAAAAAAAGGATTTAATCAAAGACATATTCTTATCTTATTTTAGACTGTTCAGCAGAATCACAGCATGAGAGGTTGAAAACAAATTTATTTTGAGTTTTGAGGACAAGACAATAACAACCCAGGGCCGTGTGCTTGAAGAGGGCAGGAGCCAGGACAAGAACAAAAAAAGACAAAACACAAGACAGACATGGGCTAAGGTGTGACAATCTCCTAGCTTGTCCAGAAATGCATGTGTACAATGTGTCCGTTAGGCTCGGCTCAAAGCACAAATTAGATTTTCTGACTGTAGAGGGAAAACCAGGAGCAAGTCCAAGTCGAAGTAACATACTCATGTCCCCATTACAAAGCTTTCTTTGCTTTTTTAGGTGAGTCCAGTGAAGTACCACACCACGCCGCTGTCCACCTTCCACCAGATCAATGCCTTTGAGGAGGACGGCTTCCTCATGATGGATCTGTGCGGCTCAGACGATGGCAAGGCCATCAACACCTACCTCATTCAGAACTTACGCAAGACTGGAGAAGCCCTGGATGAGGTAAGATTATTAAATCTCTGTCTGTTTTCCCTTAAAATCATTTCATCATCAGTCACTCTTCTTTCTTTCTTTCTTTCCTGCCTTCTGGGCACTGCTGCATATTCTAATAATACATTGCACAATAGGAATTGTAATATATGTTGTGAAACTCTTAGGGGCAGGATTTAACCGTAATAAAGTGTTGCGTATGTTTCCTTTTTAAATCACAGAATGCCGTGAGGAATTTGGTTCTATTCTATATTAAATGTCTCTAATAACTCTGTAGTTACATGCAATAAAAACTGCTGCTAATTTTCCTCTACATCTGTAATACATCTGTATTACGTGAGTTAAAACTGAAGTTGAGACACATATAATTACCGTATTTTTTGGACCATAAGGCACACTATGTGACTCTAGTAAGGAACAGGGGTGTTGCCATGTTTATCTTCTAATTCAACAGGTCTCACTGCTGGATAGTATAAAGCTTAGCTATGTCAAGTAAACAAAACTCTAATTCTTTACAAAAAAAAAAAAAACATTTACAGTCAAATAGCGCTGGATGTTAATCTACACAACTAATCTGTTTTTTTGGGTACATAAAGTGCTTATGTTTATTTACAGTAAGCTTAGATTTCCAAATTAGCATTAGCAGCTAACCGCTAGCACTAGCCACGGTTAGTGACTAATGCCGCTAGCACTACACTGAGTCCAGCAGAGTTTGCAGCAGGCTACAGTCTGATAATACTCACCTCTGAACAGCAAAAGAGCTAGTGCTTAGCATGGTGCTTAGCGTGGTTAGAGGCTAATGCTAATGCTGCTCTAGCAGTGCTAGCTGGTGTTAGCAGCAGGAGCAGGAACATCAGGAGCAGCAGGCTGACAATACTCACCTCTGAAGCTTAGCACGGTTAGCGGCTAATGCTAATACTGCTCCAGTCTATGTGCTGAAAAAATCGACAAACTGAAACTCCTGTATAACGTTGTACTTTAGCGGAGTGGCTTTATTGCTTCTTACAACCTGAATGGTAGAGTTAGTACACTAATGCATTAATGCACTGATGATTTCTGGGAAAATTAAAGGATTATAAGTCCGCCTTATAGAGCAAAAAATACGGTACATAAGCTGTACTACTGTAATGAGTTTGTAACATTGAATAAATCACCAGTAGTTTCATTGTTTTTATAAAAACTGTATCTGTGTTACTACATGGATATTCTTTTTTTAAAATTAGTGCTGTTAATATTAGAGCTATTATGTGTTTCTCAGGTGTATAACAGCATGGGCAGGGCGTTTCCTCGCCGCTATGTCCTGCCTCTCAACATCACTAATGAGACCCCACTGCAGCAGAATCTCAACACACGGCCCAACAGCTCCGCCACCGCTGTCTGCCACAGCAGTGAAAAGGTACAGTACCCTGCAGATTATGTCTGCAGTGATATGTTCTAGCATGAAAACAAGAAAGACGAATCTGCAGTGATTGTGTGGGACACTGTAGAGAATAATACATAATACACATAATACATAATGGCCAGGCATCTAACCTATGTTAACTAACTAACGTTAACTAAGTAAATAACAAATGTTAGGGGGCACAGAGTGGTCCAGCAGTCTAAAGCGCTGCCACTGTGGGCGGGTTCGAACCCCCGCTCATGCAGCTTTACCATCAAGCTGCTGGCGCTCAGAGGGAGCAAAATTGGCCCTGCTCCCTCCAGGTGGGTAGATGGAGCTCTCTACCCACATCACTAAAGGATGATGTCCACAGCACAGGGCGTCTGTGAGCTGATGCATCAGAACTGAGTCGCTGCGCTTTCCTCCAAGCACGCTGTGATGCTGCTCGGCAATGCTGCATCAGCAGCAGCTCGAAAAGAAGCGGTGGCTGACTTCACATGTATCGGAGGAAGCATGTGCTAGTCTTCACCCTCCTGGTGTGTTGGGGCACTACTAGTGATAGCAGGGGTCCTAGTGAGTGGGTTGGGTAATTGGCTGTGATAAATTGGGGAGACATTAGAAATAAAATTAAAAAAATAAAGAACAAAGGTTCAAAACTTTGCAGGGAGCTATTAAAGACACCTGCTAGCTAGTATAGTTTGGATTGTGAAAGTTAAATTTATAAACAACTCTACAAATCTCCATAAGCCAATGACCTGAACTAGTTACCTAGAAACTACTAGAAACCACCAAGCTTTGCAAGTCCGCTTCTCCGACTGCAGGGGAGGATGGCTCTGAGCATGGTGTGTAATTAGCCAAATAATTAACTTGCAGGGCTAATTAATGCCAGTGAAAATGGGCTAGATAATTGCACTTACTATGTTTACTTCCATGACCACTGAGGCTCTTGAACACCTCTCTTTAACTTCTTTATGAGCCCATATTGTTGGAAAAGCAACAGTTTTAAGATCCAGTCATCTTGCAGTATTGTGCAGAATTTATCACCCCGACCAGGAAAAGCACATAATCTTTAGTTCATCTGGTTTAACTTCTTGGGTTGTTTTCCACCATCTATGTCACATACGATGTGTGACAGACTCCGAAGACAGTGGGCGTTGCCAAATAAAAGTCTTTTAAGCTGTAGTCCTTTAATTTGTGGGAAAAAATGTTTTTTAACCATTGATAATCACAAGTTAGGAACTCAAGTCTAATATGATTTGTTTCCTTCTATGCCCTGTTATGGAGACTGTAAACTTCATAACTCTCAAAAATGTTCATTCTTTCAGTCTATATGCTCATTGTCCTCTCTGCTTTCTTCTTTTTGATGAAGAGGCATATAATATAGCTACGTTTTATATATATATATATATATATATATATATATATATATATATATATATATATATATATATATTTAACTCTTTTGTTAATTTAACATTTTAAAGTCAGTATATTACTCAATTGTTTATGTTTTCTCATCTGATGCTCCCTTCATGCTAATTTTTCATCCACAACCAGGATGATAGAGCTCTGTTGTTCAGCTCTGATTGGTGCATTGTTCTCATCGGTTAAACTCAGACTCTGTGAAAGGGCCTTAAATGTGATGAACACACTTTTTATGAACATAGGTGAATCACCTTTATCACAGTTGATTTCTTACTTAATTGCAACGTCACTTGATTCTTGGATTATTTTATTAAATCACTTTAAAATTCTACCTTATTTTACAGGTGTTCTGCACATCTGAGGATCTCCATGATGAGGACCTGCTTGAATACGGTGGATTGGAGTTTCCCCAAATTTACTACAGCAAATACAACACAAAGCCGTACCGCTACTTCTATGGCTGTGGCTTCCGCCATCTAGTGGGAGATTCGCTGATCAAGATGGACCTGAATAATAAAAAACTCAAGGTCAGCTCATGCTTCTCAATCAGGCAGGATAACTGGCCTCAGTAAGCCTGGATAAAATGTTAAGATGTGTGTTAAAAGGTTAAAATGTGTTGCTTGAATATTATTCATTTCTGGATAAAAAAAAGTCTACAGCATTATTCTCCTTTCTGAAGCTATGATAAATATCTGTTATACATAAGGACTAATGATAAGATATAATGAATGTTTAAAAGAGCACACACACATGAAGGCAACCGTAGCAGACATTTGTAAAAGAAGAGACAAACCATGAAAACAAAACAGTGGAAGTGGAAGAAACAAAACAACAAGGCAAGAACAACACACTATGAATCACACAGAAATGCTCAGTACACAACCTGGAGAGTTGGCAATAATTTGCAAAGTGAGACACAATCTAAACAGGTATTTTTACACACAGTGGTGATTGGGAACAGGTGAAGTTGATCAGTATTCAGGTGAGGTGGAGGTGAATAGTGTGACAGTGACATCATGATGTGGTGGATTTTGGGAACTGTAGTTGAGCAGGTTAATAGAGGTGTAGTAAAATTGGAGGGTAAAACAGCAGTTA